>NW_025048276.1:0-138856 GCF_018831695.1 Puntigrus tetrazona | reverse complement strand
GTGGTCCATCCTGTAACCTTTCTGATTCAGACCTTTCAGATATAAATTAATGTGCTACTGGCTGGTTGGACGTCCACTCTTGGTTTCTTGTTGTTGCATGTTTATTTCCCTCAGCAGCAGTCCGTATACACGGTTGTTCACAGTGCAAAGTTTCTAAGCTTTTCACTTTTATTCAGTTGTTTTTTCTCTTTTACGCAATTCTCAGAACTCTGGAAGCAGTCCAGGACCAGGAGAGCAGGAGAAAAGAAAAAGAGAAAGAAAAGCAAGATGAAAAGAAGAGCGAACATTCACATTCTAATAACCACTATGGCCCTGGTTTTTCCCGTGTTAGTCCCATATAAAATCTCAGTTGTTCATTTTAGCAGCACAGTGATATTTCAGTTCTGTGTTTTATCGCTTGAGTTGGTTATTTGCTGGATGGATTTATGCAGCCTGTTCTTTTTCGCGTCGAACTGGAAAATTAAGTTGTTCCTCATGATACCTGCTGACACCGTAATGCTTTTACTTTTTATGTATTTATTATCTAAATTGATATCATTTCCCTTATTCAGAGTTTATGATCCCAAAACATGTTCATGGTCATTTCTTCATATAGAGAAGGTCCACCACTTCAAACCAACTTATGATGTAAATCATTGACTGTCATTTACATACACCTTAAGCCTTTTATGTGTGTGTTTGTCAGAAGTAGTTTTTCGTGGTTTATTTCATTTGAATAAATACTTCCTGCTTCACCCGGTTTCACCATTTTTACAACCATTTTTTCCTTAAAACTTTCATAGTGCATATATGAAATGGGTATTTTGTCTTATTTTGACTTATTCAAACATTTCAGTTTCAATTTATGCTTTTGCACTGTATCTGTCAAGCAAACTAAAACTGAAATCCCTATATGGCTTAATCACAGTTGGGTATAATGTGTTAAGAACGACATTACTGCACTCTAATTACTTTTCCTGTTAGCGCCCAGTAATGCAGTCTGTTACATTGTAATTTCATTAGTTACTAAAGTCACGTTACTTAATTTATAAATGCAGTGTTAAATTATCTGAAGTAAAAACTTGTTTTGAGGGTCAGCATGCCTCTAAATTGCAAGCTAAAATGCAGATGGGTTCTACAAGATGAAATTAAATGTCTCCAAATGTTGCACTCGATTTCTTACATTATAGTCTGCCAGTTTGGGAAAAGTGTACAAGATTCTGTGCATTTTCTGCTCTTTAGGTCTCTTTTTCCAAATTTCATTCACCACCACCCTTTGAATTTGCTGCTGTAGATGTATCACGATGACTCACGCCTTATAATTTTTCACGTTCTAAAGCTGTTTCACTCTGAAATATGTGCAATACATAAATCAAGTCTTTGATGACTTCTGTTAAGTGGCATAAGTTTGCTGAGCAGGTCACTAATTATGAGATGATGTGAAATCTAAATGGCAAGATGAAATAGAGTAACTGTAAGGTTAAAACAAGACACTGACAAACAGTATCAGTACAGACTTGGCTCAGATCTGAGGCAGACTCTGCCCATTTTAGACTCGGACTCGAATGGTTAAAGGCTCAGTGCTATATATAATTTCATTTCCGTGGTTAAATTGGTCCAAAAACAAATGCACACAATTTTCACTTGCATTCAAATGTTTTAATCCATTTGAATAGAAGCCCGTGGATAATTTAGAATTGCATGCATTTCTTTGCATATGTTTGCATACGTTTTGTATTATGTGACATATATGAAGCCATGCCTTGTGCCAGCTGTAAAGTGATACTGCAAAAACAACACTATCAGTTACACCTAGAGAGACTGGATATTCACTCTTCAGGTGACCAACTCTTCTTTTTGATTAATTTACTTGTTATTCCATTAAGTAATGTGCAACAAAACATCTTGTGATTATTAGATATAATTTGTTTTATTGATGAATTGAGTCCAGATTTTAATATTTCACCAGGCGTTTTGTTAAGGAAAATTACATAAAAGTTGTATTATAGAAAATGAAATTTTCTTCTTCCAGTAGATCACTGCTGCATCTATTTATTCATTTTGTGAGATTTCGAGAACACAAGGAGAGAATGAACAACTCTACAGATAACTTCACCAGACCTGAAGCTTCTTCCAGCCCTTCCTTTGTGCTAGTGGACATTCTTGAAATGTGTGTGTGCGCTTTCAGTTTTCTCTGGTTGGTCTTCCAATACATTTGTATGTTTTATGGCTCACTGTCACAGGAACAGAATGTGGAGTTGCATTGTTGTTCTTCAAACTGAATCTATGTGTTTGTGAGATTGGTATCTGTGTGGAGAGCTTGATTTTTATATTGTCATTTGGTTTTTCAAGTCTCACAAAATTAATATGTTTTTTGATAGGACTAGCTGTCACCCGAGTCGCCCCTCTGTTTCAGTGTCTGATCTGTGTTGAGCGTTACCTGGCGGTGGTTCATCCTGTAACCTTTCTGAAGTACAAACCTCTCAGATACAGAGTGATCTGTTGTTCTGTGGTCTGGATAATTATTCTTGGCTCATGTTTTTCTCTGAGTTCATCCCACCATATACGATAGCTTTATACATGGTTCTTCTCAGTTCAGTTCCTCCTCTTCCTCTCCATCCAGTTGTTTTGTCTCGTGGCTGTTCTCAGAGCTCTGAAGCAGTCAGGACCAGGAGAGAGAGCGAGAGAAAAAGAGGAGGAAAACCACATGAAGAGAAGAGTGTTTCATTTCATTCTAATATGTACTGTGAACACAGCTATCATATACGTCCCATATATTCTAGCGGGATTCTTTACCATTTTAATAAAGCAGAATATCTATGCACTTTGGTGCATTTGTTTGTTTTGTTATTTGCTGGCTGGTTTTGTTCAGCCTGTTCTTTATCTGCACCGCTTTGGAAAACTCTCCTGCCTCTCTTCCTTTCCAGGTTTGCTAATTGACTGTTATTATTAACGTTTTTAATGTACATTTTTTATGTGTTAATAAATGTTGTGCAGTATCATGTTTTCTGTTTGTTTGTGGGTAGTAAGAGCTATTTCATTATGTTAAAACATTATACAAATATTTAATTATGTTTAAAAAGTAGACAAGATTATTTTCCACAGCTCTGCATGTGAGCTAATCCATCTCTCAATCTATTCAAATGTTTTCATTCGTTTGAATGGACATCATTCAAATCACACATTTTTCAACCACGTGTATTTGCTCATGTTTTGTTTAATGTGACACATCTTTGATAAATGCTTGTGAGACTAAACAAACAGGGCCGCGTGTAATTTACACCCAGAGGCTGAACATTCATTCTTCAGGTGAAAAATTTTAACCTAATTTGTTTGTTATTCCATTCAGGCCTGATTATTAATTAGCTGTTGAGCTAATTAATTTTATAGTAAGCATACACTAATAAAGTGCTTACAAATAATTAGCAAATTAATAGTTTATAATCAATGCATAGATAAACATACTAGTCACTGTAATTAATACAATAATTACTATGTAATTAGCTTGTAATAAAGAAATTGTTAGTTGGGAATAATTAGTGAATATTTATGAATATTTCCCCCATTTACTATCTCATGGGCTTTTGTGACAAAGCAGAATAGTCTGGAGCTGCGGATCTCTGCTTTGATTTGTTACGCACTGGTTGGTTTTGTTGGCCGGTTCTTTATCGGCACCGCACTGGAAAACTCTCCTGCATCTGTTCCTCGTAAGCATCCCCTAAAATAAATAAATAAAGTTTGCTTTTACTTCTATTAAACCAAAATATGAGTGTATACTTTGTCTAAATGTTATAATCAGAGATATACTTTACAGAATTACTTAAGTATGGTTATTCTGTCAAATAGACAGTCATAGTAAAGTATTTAAAAGAGTAAAAATGAATTGGCATACTTGTAAGTAGTGTTTTAGTTGGTAATTGTGTATATTTGTATTCAAATTATTTTTCCACAGAGAATTTTTTTTTTTTTGTGTCTGTTCATGGTTACTCAAGATGGTTTTTAACCTCCTGATGTACACTTTAAATATTTGCATAGCTGATGTTCTATGTGATGATTTAAAAGCAAAATTATACACACATGGGCTTATAACAGCAGTGAAGTTACCACATAAAACAGCAGCGAGCAAAACCAGAGAGACTGAACACTCACTCTTCAGGTGACTAACCCTGTCTCTGCTCTATGATATGTAATAAACTCATTGTGGTTGAGTATAAGACAATGGTTATGAGCATGCTAGATGAATTTTTAAGTACAACTGTATTGAGCTCTGAGGGGGAAAAAATTATTTCAATTACTATTGTTTTATTGCTCGACATTTCTGTACTTATTTTCTGTATATAATTGGGGTATTACGTAGAATTATTACATTTACCTACACTTATCTGTCAGTTCATTTGTCATCATCTGCTTTTTATTGATTTTCCTTGAAACACTTAGACATTTCTCTTTCCATTGATCACAGCAGCAACTTTTTTTGCTTGGTATTTTGTTTTTGGCTGGAGAAGATAAACATGGAACTGATGAAGAACTTCACTGAACCTCATTCATCTGCCAACCTCACAGCGTCTTCATTTTGGAAAGTAGACACATTGGAAATTTGGATGATGGCCTTCAGTTTCTTATCTGGTCTTCCTACACACTCTTACGTAATCTGGCTCATCATCACTGGAACAGGAAGTGGAATTGCATTAGAATTCTACAACCTTAATTTGTCAGTTTGTGGGATCTTTTTTCTCTGTGGGCTCTGTGTTCTCTGTATTCACAACATGGTTTCCATTCCCAAGCCTCACTGCAGTAACACAGTTTTTTTTTGGACTCATTGTCACCGGTCGTCCTCTGTTTCAGTGTCTGATCTGTGTAGAGCGTTACCTGGCGGTGGTTCATCCTGTAACCTTTCTGAAGTACAAACCTCTCAGATACAAAGTGATCTGCTGCACCGTGTCCTGGATTATTGTTTTTGGCTCTTGTTTGTTCTGCATGTTCAGTTTTCTGTCATTTACTGTTCATGTATATATATGGTTCTACTCACTGCAGTTTGTTCTCTACCTTTCCATCCAGTTGTTTTGTCTCGTGGCTGTTCTCAGAGCTCTCAAGCAGTCAGGACCAGGAGAGAGAGAGAGAGAGAGAGGAGGAAAACCACATGAAGAGAAGAGCTTTTATGTAATCCGAGTGACTACTGCTAGCTTGGTTATCACATATGTTCCATTTACTATCACTGGATGGCATTTTTGTTGCGACGCTGCAGAATATTCAAATCGCTTGGTCACTTAGTTATACTTGTTTCATGCTGGCTGGTTTTGTTCAGCCGGTACTTTATCTGCACCGAACTGGAAAACTATACTTCTTCCGTTAGTGACGGAAGCTCAACAGTGCAACAGAAAAGACAAGACACATATAATAAAAAGGAATAATATACATATATACAAAATAGCTAGAGGTATGACAGGTATGACGTGTTTGTAACTGAGGGATTTGGTCATAAATCCTTTTATTCTCTGCTTAGTGCCAGAATCCTGATTACCTGATATTATGTTGTTAATTTTTCAAAAAAATTACTTTCATACACACAGAAAAGTTCATTTGAGACACTTACTAGAGATTGCAGAGAGATGAAACACAAGTTGAACAGAACATCTGATCAGTCAGAATAACATACAATAATATTACAAAAAATTTTTTTTTTTACAATACATAATTTAGGTTAAATGAATTTGATGCATGATATTGTTTTAATGGAAGTGTAATTTAGCATTTATCATAAATTTTTAGATTCATGCACTGTATGTTCCATATTTTTATTTATTTTCTGTTTAAAAAAACAGTAGCACGTATTTTTACAGCGTCAAATTCATTCATTTTTGTTAAAGTTAGTTGATAAATACTTCTGCTGATTGTTAACATTTGTTTCTAAAAATGTAGGTAACTGCTGAAAGATGAATCAGTACTGTTAATTGTTACTGTAATTCATATTAGTGTGGTTTATCGTTAACTAATATCAACAAATAAAATGTTAAAAAAGTAAATTGTTACAAATATGATTTAGTTTAAACTGAGAAAGAAATACAACAATATGTAAACACTATAGAATTAATTGTTTTATTTAAAAGACTCAATTCCAGGGCAACAACTATGGAATACAAATGTTGAAAATAATAGTCGTAATAATACTAAAAAATAATAATAATGATAATATCAAAATAAAAAAGTATACCCTAAACTTTAAGCATTGCTAGATGTAAAGCATCAGCATAAATAAATGGAAATGTCAGTATACTGTTAATTACAACTCGTACTTGCAGCAAATTAATTATTTTATATATTTTTTATTATAATAATTTTTTTTTATTTCTGGCCACCAAGATAATTAAAAATTCCTCTGTATCAGGATGTAACGAGGGCGCAAAGGCTGAGTTCGAATCCATATGCGGTAGACAACAATCAGATACAAGAAGGCAGGCAGGAGGTCAGTGTAGACAATGGTAGTCTGATCTGTCCGACAAGCACAGGGTGAATTCAAAGAAACAAACGTGATTAGTTAGGCAAGGGGTCTAAACCAGAGCAGAGGGGCAAATCCAAGGTCATAAAACAGAGAAACAGCGAATATCATACACAGGAACAGCAATATTCAGAGTAGATCAGAACGCTCTGTAAGGCAGGTCAACTGGCAATACTTTTGCATCATCGTACTTTTGGAGGGCCTCTGGTTATAAAGGCCTCAGAACAGGAAATGAGGAGAGAAGAAGCAGAGGGCGAAAGCCCAGACAGTACTCGGGCGCGGGCTCCCTCTGCTGGTTTGGAGTTACACAGGAGTGGACGTGTTTTATTTGTCTTTCTGCAAAGTTCACTTAATTCATTAGGATTGAGTTAAAATTTTATTACAGATCCATGTTTAACCTGCTATTTATTTTTAATCTCACAAGATTAATTTTGGCTTCATATATTTGATTATTCTGGACACACCGCTCAACAGCAGAACAGAATTCTTCAGTACTGTGAAATGGAGATTAAAAACATTTAAAACATCTTTAGTAAATAGATGGGGCTATATACTGTGTTTCATTTGTACATAAATGTCTGTTACGCTATTAAAAAAAATTTTCACTAGAAATTTCACTCATTTCTATGCATATAAAATGACCTTTGTAGATTTATTTTGGACGGGGTGTCTCGTTTTTAACCCATGTGTGAAGGAAATGGCCCGTTCATTAAATAACCCATGCATGATAAAAGACATACTTTTGCATTTGCGGCTTGAATGTGTTCAGTTTATTTCCTAAAGAAATGCATTATTTCTACTTATTGTTTGCATACCTGATGTACTGTGTGAATATAAATTGAGACACGACTACTTGTGATGGCTGTGAAATCCACGCACTGAGACTGAGCATTCACTCTTCAGGTGATAAACTCCTCTTTTCAGTTCAGTTTGTTTTCTTCTGTTGTGCTGTGTGATATTCAGTGTTGATGTAAGTCAAATTTTAGGAGTTCTGGGAAGGTTAGATAGATTGGTGGTTATATAAAAAGGGTTCGAGTTCTGTTTATGTCTCTGTAGGTGATTTATTTAAAACCATTATTGTTTTAATTATTAGAATTGTAGTTTGCATTCATTTTACCCTCAAATTTATCTTCAAATCTGGTTGTGTCTACCATCCCAAACCTTTCAAACTGAACACTACGGAGCCCGGCACATGGCATGTAGGGAAAAAATTGTAGGCTAAATTGTGTGTACTGTTTAGCTCCCTTGACTTATAAATTGCGCAAACAACTTACTTGTTCTCTC
Organism: Puntigrus tetrazona; assembly: GCF_018831695.1. Classification (NCBI taxonomy): domain Eukaryota; kingdom Metazoa; phylum Chordata; class Actinopteri; order Cypriniformes; family Cyprinidae; genus Puntigrus; species Puntigrus tetrazona. The sequence goes on along the minus strand of NW_025048276.1, from coordinate 131,097 downwards.
GTGCAGTCAATTTAAAAAATCGAGGGAACGAATGAGTAAATCTTGTGCATGAATTATAAGTCAAAGGGAACAAATTAGCAAATTAGAAAATTAGCAAAATAGGAAACAAAATAGTAATTGTGTGCACATTTCAGTAAATAATGATAATAAAAAAATATATATTTTAATTTTTTATTGTGTGTGGCTCTGTAATTCACACTTTAGAAAGTAATTGCAATATTTATTTGTTTAATTTTTTATTTTACCTTTACCTTTTTTGGTGAAGATAGATAAGGAAGACATGAATAACTCTGCAGCGAACTTCAGCACACATGAAGCATCCACCAACCTCACAATATCTATATTTAATGATATTGGCATTCTAGAATGTAATGTTTTTGGCTTCAGTTTAATGATTGGTCTTCCTACAAACGCCTATGTGATCTGGCTCATCATCACGGGAAGAGGAGCTGGAGTTCCATCAGACTTCTTCATCCTCAATGTTTCTATTTGTGGGCTTTTTCCTTCATAAACTCTTTGCTCATTTTGTTCACAAAATGGTTTTTATTTCAAGTGTACTAGTCTTGTCCCAGTTTTTGTTAGGACATGTCGTCACCGGTTCTCCTCTGTTTCAGTGTCTGATCTGTGTTGAGCGTTACCTGGCGGTGGTTCATCCTGTAACCTTTCTGAAGTACAAACCTCTCAGATACAGAGTGATCTGCTGTGCTGTGGCCTGGATAATGACTCTTGGATCCTGTATTATCTCCATGCTTACATTTCTTAGATTTACTGTTTATATGTATATGTGGTACCTCTCTGTGCAGTTTCTACTCTTCCTCTCTATTAAGATGTTCTGCTGTGTGGCTGTTCTCAGAGCTCTGAAGCAGTCAGGACCAGGAGAGAAAGTGAGAAAGAGAGATGAGGAAAACAATATGAAAAGAAGAGTGTTTTATCTTATTCTAATAACTACTGTGAACACAGTTATCACATATGTTCCATTCATTATAACTGGACTAGTATCAGCTCTGACAGAGCAACTTTATCAGTTTTTCTGGTCAGTTAGTTATGTTTGTTTTATGCTGGCTGGATTAGTCCCATCTGTTCTTTATCTGCATCGACTTGGAAAACTCTCTTACCTTGACATCTCAAAAATTCTTTGTTAATTGATCCATGTATCATTATTTATTATCAAAACGTAAATGCATGCCTTAGATGCAATGTTAGCCAATAGTTTAAAGTGTCTGCCAAGTGCCTGAATGTAAATCCAAAGGATATAGTTAGGTAAAAGAAAATAACATTATCAAAATTATCCATATTAACGTGTGCCTTTAGATCTCTGGTCCATTAACAGCAACTCTTGCCTCAATAAACTCCTTATTTGCTGCTTATTAATATTTAATGAGGTAGTGTAACACAAAAGATGTGTTTTCTGCAATTATGGCAAGTGTAATTGTTTAGCTGTGTTAGTTATTATTAAATTGTGACTGGTACGTTTGAGGACATTTAAAATTGTGTGCAAATCTATCCTGCAGTCAGACCCCATTATAAAACACAATCATACTTTAATTTAAAATTAAATGTTCTGGAATGTTACTAAGTAGACTAATTAGAGTCAGTGTAGCTTTCAGCTCGACCTTTTGGTGAAAATAATCACTACACCATTGTTCCAGTATCCAGAAGTCTACAATGTGTTGGTCAGGCCTTTTTGATCTGTTTTGATGTAAAGCATGGCCATTATGAATGTGTCATTTAACTTTATCATTAGACACAGACAAACAGAAATGCTAATAAATAGTGTATTGCTACTATTTCAGTTATGCTGATATTGGATTTGGGAGTCAAGGCTGTTGGAAATCCAGCTTGAGGGCCGTTCCAGTCAAACTTTCCTACTTGGAACATCCTAGGATTTTTCTATGTTTGAGTACAAATGGAGCACAAAGGTTTCTGTATTTTACCCCCCCAAAAAATAACCATCATTTTATGTCATCATTTTATGTAACATTGTATGTTTGATTTAAATGCATTTTCATGTATGTTTAAATGAAGTTATTGACCTGTACATGAAATAACCGGTGCATATTTCTGCTTATTGTTTGCAAAGCTAACGTACTGTGTGATGGTTAGAGTTTGCATTAAATGGTATCACAAAAATGTAAATGAAGTATAATACAATGCATTATATCCACTTATTGTTTGCATAGCTGATGTACTGTGTGATATTGAGAACATAAAATCTTGCACAACTGTGTAATCCACACACTGAGACTGAGCATTCACTCTTCAGGTGATGAACTCCTCTTTTCAGTTCAGATCATTTTCTTCTGTTGTGCTGTGTAAGATGAATTGGTTATTTTATAAAAAAAGATTGTGAATTCTTTTTTTTAATTGCATGTAATTTACCGTTGTAATTACTGATGTAAGTTGTTTTTGTTTAGTTTTTTCCTTTGGAATAATAATTTTCTAGAATTTATATAGAAACAATTTCATTTCTATTTTACTGTATTATTTTGTTTTCACAACTGGTTGGGATTTAACTGAAGTGCATAAGGTCTGATTCCTAGCATTAAGCTTTGCATTAAGCTTCTTTCTTGCCGATCACAACTGAAATATTTCTTTAATTATTTTGTAGTGAGAAGATAAAGGAAGACATGAGTAACTCTGCAGTGAACCTCACCGTAGATGAAGCATTCATCAACCTTACAACATTTGTATTTAATGAAATTGACATTCTTGAATTTGATATTTTGTGCTTCAGTTTCTTCTTTGGTCTTCTCACAAACACCTATGTGATCTGGCTCATCCTCACAGGAGCAGGAAGTGGAGTTGCAGCAGAGTTCTTCATCCTCAATCTCTCTGTTTGTGGGCTGTTTTTCTCTGTGTACTCTTTGCTAAGTTTTCTCATAAAGTTTTTTGTGAATCGAAGTTTAAAATTATCTACTAACTTTATGTTAGGAACTGCTGTCACCGGTCATCCTGTGTTTCAGTGTCTGATCTGTGTTGAGCGTTACCTGGCAGTGGTTCATCCTGTAACCTTTCTGAAGTACAAACCTCTCAGATACAGAGTGATCTGCTGCTCTGGGGTCTGGATAATCACTCTTGGTTCTTGTCTAATCTGCATGCGCAGTTTTCTTACTAAATATATGTATATGTGGTTCCTCTCTACGCAATTCCTGCTCTTCCTCTCCGTTCAGATGTTCTGTTGTTTGGCTGTTCTCAGAGCTCTGAAGCAGTCAGGACCAGGAGAGAGAGGAAAAGAGAAAGCAGAAGAAAACCACATGAAGAGAAGAGCATTTTATTTAATTCTAATGACTACTGTAAACACGGTTATCACATATGCTCCATTAACTGTAACTGCATTGATATTTATTGTGACAAAGCACTTTCTTCTGATCCTATGGACAGTTGGTAGTTTTTGTTTTACGCTGGCTGGATTTTTACCATCCATTCTTTATCTGCATCGATTAAGAAAAATCTCCTGCCTCAACATCTGTAACATTTTTAGCTGATGAATAATTGTATCATTATCTTTTTATAAACTTGCAAACTTGTACCTAGAATGTAATGTTTGACCTTGGATCAAAAGTAGTTAAACTGGGTATTGTGTCAAATTTTTAAGATTACTTGCATACCTACATGTCCTCCAACCAACATGCCTGCATAGATCGAATCCCTGAAATATGACCCATCAGAGTGTACACTACAATCGCGCTGTCCCTACACTGTTTTGTAATATTTTATCTGCTTTGTAATTTGGGTGTCCTGTAGCTCAGCCTGTAGAGCATTGTGTTATACCGGTGTCACATGAACTGATTTATCTATCTATAATATCTGAGAGAGCTCTCAGATATTACCAAAAATCTTAATTTATGTGAAACAGAGATGAACAGAGGTTTTATATGTTTGAACGTGAGTAATCAATTACAGAATTTTCATTTTTGGGTGAACCTTTTAAGAATCATATCTGTTTCACAGATTGGAAATTACTTTGTGAATCTGCAGTTGGCAGCTATATTAAGTCAGGGCTGACATTCTGAGAACAATGCACAATACAGGTTTCTGAAAATATGAAAATGACATTATATATTTTTTTTTTCTGTTTACCTAGGATTTTCTAAAATTGAAGTGAAGTTGTTTGATTATCTGTGTATATCTTGTTGGTGATTTTCCAGACTGGAATGCCTTAAATGCATTTTATTATATGTACTCATGTTTGTGGGTGTTTGCATTAAATGACCTATACTTTGCATCTATTGCTTGAATGCATTCTTTTGGGCTTCAGAAGTTGTGTGCCGTGAAATTGTGCCACAAAACAAAGTACCATGAAATGCATTTTTCCATTTATTGTTTGCATAGCTGATGTGCTCTGATGGTTACAACGTAAAATCATCCACAATTATATCTGACACCTTTGAAGCCTGAGGCATTGAGACTGAGCATTCACTCTTCAGGTGACAAACTCTTCTTTTTAATTTAGATAGTTTTCTTCTGTTGTGCTTTGTTATTTATTAACTTCATTGTTATCATCAGTCATATTTGGATGTAAGAATGGATTGGTTACTGTATAAAGGGGTCATTGAAGTGGTACTATTTACTTAAAACCATATCTTGAGAGATTTTCTATTGAAATGCAATTCTAATCCTGCTTTAGTTATTTAACTGATACATATAGTTTGACCATTACAATTACTTTTGTGTTTGCACTTCTCTCTTTAGATCACACTTGCAACATTTATTTATCTATTAGAGTGAGAAGATGGACGAGGAAGACATGAGTAACTCTGCAGTGAATTTCACCACAGATCATCCACCAACATCCACCAACTTCACAATACCTGACATCCTAGAATTGAATGTTTTGGGCTTCAGTTTCTTGTTTGCTCTTCCTACAAACGCCTATGTGATCTGGCTCATCCTCACAGGAGCAGGAAGTGGAGTTGCAGCAGAGTTGTTCAACCTCAATCTCTCTATCTGTGGGCTTTTGTACTCTGTGAATTGTTTACTTGAATTTTTCGCAAAATTGTTTCCGTTTCCAAATCTAGAAATGTTAACCCAGTTTTTCCTAGGGTCTGCCATCACCGGTTCACCACTTTTTCAGTGTCTGATCTGTGTAGAGCGTTACCTGGCGGTGATTCATCCTGTAACCTTTCTGAAGTACAAACCTCTCAGATACAGAGTGATCTGCTGCTCTGCGGCCTGGATAATCACTCTTGCATCCTGTATACTCTGCATGCTTGGTTTTCTCATGTTTGATTTTTATATGTGTATGTGGTTCCTCTTTCTGCAATTTTTCCTCTTCCTCTCAATCCAGATGTTCTGCTGTGTGGCTGTTCTCAGAGCTCTGAAGCAGTCAGGACCAGGAGAGAAAGGGAGAGAGAGAGAGGAGGAAAACCATGTGAAGAAAAGAGCATTTTATCTCTTTCTAATAACTACCGTAAACACGGTTATCGTATATGTTCCATTTACTGTAAGTGTATTGTTATTACTTGTGACGGATTATTTTTCTGATGTTTTCGACTCAGCTAATTACATTTGTTTTATGCTGGGTGGATTTGTACCATCTGTTCTTTATCTGCATCGAGTTGGAAAACTGTCTTGTTTAAGCACCAGTAACATTTTGAGTTAATTAATCCTTGTATCACTACCCATTTATCAAACTGTGTACCGTGTCAAATTATTAGTGCATTTGTCGATCTGGATAAAAATGTATGACAAATGAAAACGTTTACACAGTCCACTTCACATTGGGGTCCTGCTCACTCTGTCGGGATCTTATATATTAGATTGCCATTATGTTGGTAGCCACAACATATTGTTATATCTGTTTAGGACAATATAAAGCTCTATTGTTGATTGGGCAGCTAAACAAATTTTAATGCATTGTGTGTAAAACTAGCATGCATCATTTCACATTGACTACATTATGAAAATTGAAAGGGAAGCTGCAAAATGTACTGTTTAGTTTTCATAATGTAGGCAATGTGAAATGCAAATGAACTATTAGGAATGTGCAGTGAAAATATTATCTGTAGCATGAGATTCGGTGAAGTGGGCCACTTAAACGTGCAAGTTAAATATTCAAACAAAATTCATTCATTTGTTAATTTGTTTGTTCACTATTGTAAAAATGTAGTTATTTTATTTTTGTAAAGGTTCAAATGTTATATAGGTATGTCTTCCAATAAACACTAGGGTCACGTACTCATATTTTATGGTGAAGTGGAACTTTTTTGTTAAATATTCATTTTAGTTTCCCAGAAATATGTGCAATGGTTTGAAGAATTCAAATAACCTTTATATTGTTTATTGTCATAAGTTATTTTAGATTATTATTATCATTATGTTTGTGAGAAATATGTGGACTTTCTGAGGGAGAGTGCCCTCTAGCCGGTATGAATGTTTGTCTCTCAATGCTTACACCACACGATTTTGGTTAAAAATAAGAAAAGTAATAAGAAATGTATTAAAACGTATAAAGTAAAATTATGCAAAATGTTTTAGCCATATGTTCTCCAGTGTGCAGGTGACAAAATAACCCCAAAAACAATTAGATACTTTTTCCTCAAACTGTGCGACACTATCATCTTTTCATGGTCTCTAAAACAATCCTGCATCTTGCAAAGCTGTTTAATAACGCATATTATACATAGGTAATAAGCGTATAAAAAAAAAGGTACTGGAAGGTCTGCAAGTTAAAATTGAAAAACAAAAATGAACTATGAATCAATCTCTTTTTTTCATGCATGTAAATGAAATGTTCTGTTGTTTACTCAAGTCTTTTGTAACCTTGTGATTTTCACTTTGCATAGCTGAGCATAAAACATATAATCACTGATATATTGACAGCTGTGAATTAACTACAGGCCTTTAAAACAGCTGCGAGCTTTATATCAAACCAGAGAGACTGAACATTCACTCTTCGAGTGTCAAACCCTGTGACTATGAAAAGCAGCATATTATTTAGATAATCATTATATGGTATGATGCATAAAATTTGAATGCTATTTATTTATATGCTATTTGTACTTTTGGGTTGTATTAAAATAACTTAAAGTTGCATGTGTAATTTTACTTCTGACTGAGGTCGACTGATAGTAGCTTTTCACCTCTTTCTCTCTCTATAGATTGCATTTGCAACACTCTGGTTGAAGAAGATACACAAAGAACTAATGGAGAACTTCACCACGCTGCATTCATCTACCAACCTCACTTTGTTTCCATTTTGGGAAACAGGATTGTTTGACATTTGTATGCTTTCTTACAGCTTCATGTCTGGTGTTTCCATGCACTCCTATGTGATCTGGCTCATCATTGCAAGAACAAGAAATGGAGCTTCATCAGACTTCTTCAACTGCAGCCTTTCTCTTTGTGGTATCTTTTTTTCTGTGAACTCTTTGCTCATTCTATTCACAAAATGGTTTCAATTTCCCGGTCTTTTAGTACTGACAGAGTTTTTAGTTGGACTAGGCGTCACCGGTCGTCCTCTGTTTCAGTGTCTGATCTGTGTGGAGCGTTACCTGGCGGTGGTTCATCCTGTAACCTTTCTGAAGTACAAACCTCTCAGATACAGAGTGATCTGCTGCGCTGTTGTCTGGATAATAACTCTTGGATCCTGTGTGTCCTGCATATTTGTTTTTCTCCGATGTCCCCCTTATATTTATACATGCTACTTCTGCACACAATTCCTTCTATTCCTCTACATTCAGTTGTTTTGTCTCGTGGCTGTTCTCAGAGCTCTGAAGCAGTCAGGACCAGGAGAGAGAAGAGAGAAAGAGGAGGAAAATCACATGAAGAGAAGAGCATTTCATCTCATATTATTAACTACCATTAGCTTGGTTCTCACATATGTTCCGTTTACTATCACTGGTTTAATTAGTCTTTTGACAAATAGTGGTTTTACAATCCTTTGGTTGTTAAGTTATGTATGTTTTGTGCTGGCTGATTTATTTCAGACTGTTCATTATCTGCACCATGCTGGAAAACTCTTCTGCTTCTGTTCCACAAAAAAACTGCAACAGTGACATTTTCCTGACTTATTACTCATATCATATACTTATATCATTATATCTTTATCATTATTATCAATGTGTGCTTTTGTCATACCTATTTGTGAATTATGTGTCATTTTTCTCTTTAAATATAATATATTTTAATATTATATAATCATTTCAGTGATGGAATATCATCCATAACAATATATTTAGGTTTTATACAATGTGCTTTTCTTTTATTTACTCAAATGTGTGATTTGACTGTGATACCCAATAAAACAATTATGCTCTGTTCAGTTTTGAAATAGATTATTCAGTTCAAGACAAAAAAAACAGATAGTTCGGTTAGAGTACATCCTAAAAAATAACTGCTCTGCATTGATGGTCGGATCACAAAGTCAGGGATATCAATAATGACAAGTAAATAACCAAGTAAATTTAATTATTAAATATTCATTATTAAGATACATCAAGATTGTAGTTTTATTTTATACGATTTTGAAAATGTATTTAAAAGCTTCTAATCTAAGAAATTTACAACAACAACAAAAACAGTGTAGCAAAAAGCTATACCTATAAATTCTTGTCTGACGTCATTTTCACTTTAATAACTAAGACTTTAGATGGCGCAGTGTGTGTTTGTATGAAAAAGAAAGCACGCAAAAGAAATCACATCAGAAAGTTCAGCATTTGTACAAAATAATACCTCTCTAAACTGGTTTTGCACTTCTGTTCAATGATCCACAGCGGGAAAAAAAGCTTGCATTTTATTAATTACTTACAAATTGCATGAAAAGTGGTTGGTGAAAAACGTAACTGTCCACTAAAACACAAAATGCCATCTTTATTTTTAGCACAACTGTTAAGGGATCGAATGTACAGGATTTTAACCAAAGCACAGGTTTTCTAGGTATATGCATATCAATATGATCATAACTTATAAGCTACATATTGATATCGATACTTTATAATCAACCTGATATTGAAACAAAACTGCATGATGGAAAGGAATTTTCCATGCAACTGTTTCATGCAACATTATTATATATTTTTTCTTTCAATAATCAATACATTGCCAAACTTCTGATATGTTTGTGTGATTTTATTTGGCAACATTAAGACCTCTAAGGTAGAATTAGCTGAAACTACCTTTTGCCACATGACAAATCAAATCTGATACTTCGGTTTCATTTCATTGAAGATGACATTGTTTTTGTAATGCGATGTGATAGATGAGTATTTGTTTCAGTGTTTTGAATATGTGCATCTGTCAATAAATGGTTGTTAAAAGCACTTAATCTACTTCATGTGAACTTTATCTTTTTATCTATGCTGAAAGTATTATTTGTTAACTCATATGTTGAAAGCAATCTCACGTTGATACTACATAACACAGCCGGTCTTCTGAAGCAATAAGTGTATTTTAACTTTATCTAGTTCCTGTAGATCTGTACTGCAACAAGTACTCTACCAGTTTAATTCTGTACAGTCCCAAATGTTTTGGTTTACTAACACTTATTCATAAAACCGCAGGAAAGCATGTTTTACATAATTCTAATAACTACTGTGACTATACTAAACATGTGAGTTTCCAATAATACCGTAGTAGCTATTTTTAGTTCGGCAAGAGTTGATATACTCGCAGCCATTGGATTTGTTTCTTTTATGTTTGATGGTTTGGCGCAGCTGCTTTCACGCTTAACGCATCAACTTGGAAAACAGACTCGTAAGTCCACCACTTTGTCCAATAATTAAATATTGTTTTTGACTTTGTATGAGTCACACCATCTCTCATTTTTATATTTATTTTCCCAAAATCAATTATTCCATCTTTGTTGACGGCAGCACAACACTGAGGTAAATGTTTTATAACTTCTAGTTCTTTTTCTATTTAACTGATTTATTCATGTGTTATTTAAAGTGCTTTTGTTTAACACTTGTATCTCACTCACACATTTGCGGTGCTGTTTTTTGACTGCATACAGTGAAGACATGAACATCTCCACTGAGATCCTCCCCACTGATTGGTCAAACTCTTCAGATTACTACTTTTACAATATAACAGGGTTTTCGATGTCCTCGCTGACAGATATCATCGTCGTTCTGCTGGGTTTTCCTGTCATCTTCTATGTGATTTGGCTTATAGTAAGAGGAACAGGGAATGGACTCGCAGCAGAGTTCTTCGTTCTCAACCTCTCTATCTGTGAGGTGTTCCTTTGTATGGAATGTCTTTTAAGTCTTTTCATGTATAAAGTAGAAAATATTTGGCTAGCTAAGTCTGTTTTCAATTCACTAGTCCTCAACAGTCGTCCTCTGTTTCAGTGTCTGATGTGTGTAGAACGTTACCTGGCGGTGGTTCATCCTGTAACCTTTCTGAAGTACAAACCTCTCAGATACAGAGTGATCTGCTGTGGTATTGCCTGGGTGGCTACTTTTGTCATTAGTGGAATTTGTACATTGTTTTTGTTTAATATGGATGTTGTTTATTTTATATTAATCTTGGCAGAGTTCTCCATCTACCTCTCCATCCAGTTGTTTTGTCTCGTGGCTGTTCTCAGAGCTCTGAAGCAGTCAGGACCAGGAGAGAGAGGGAGAGAAAGAAATGAGGAAAACCACATGAAGAGAAGAGCATTTTACATCACTCTAATAACTACTATGACTTTGCTAATTATATATTTCCCATATATGATTTTAATGGGATTTTCTAACGTAGAAATTGTCATTAGTATCGGTTGGGCTGTTTTTAAATTTGCCGGATGGGTGCAGCCTATTTTCTTTCTCCACCGAGTCAGGAAACTTCCTTTTTTTAAATTTCAATAGTATATATTTTTTTTCAAATACAAAATCTCTATAATCTATTTTCTCCTGCCAAATATGTTATTATCGAAATACGAGGTGATACATTTAATAGAGCTACAAAAGTTTAGCTGAATTTGAACTTGACAAGAACTATTTTCTGGGGTTCATATTTCATGTCTTTATAGCCAAATGCTTTTTATGATCAAACATAATTAATAGTTAAAATGGTTATACATCACTCAAGAATATTGTATTTCCGTACTGAAATGTGTTGTTTTAGCTTGATTTATAGTAGCTAATGGATTTTTCTTGTAAATGCATGTGAAGGTTTTTATTGATTTTCAGGTGATCTGACTTTTGTGAACTATTTTTATGGAGATACTGGTACTTTTGCTTCAGGACATTAACATGACATTATGACTTTGTATGTTATTGCATCCTTTAATGAAAATATCCTTTGATACTGATCACTGATTTTTGCACAAATTCACTATACATGAGAATATGAGCATACAGGCATTTGATGTGTTCATAATCAGATACTTAGCAAATTGTTTTGTGAAAAATATGTCTCACATAAAAAATATAATAATACAATTATGATTATACATTCAAAATTAAGACATTGCTTGATATTTTTAGATATTCAAAAACAACTCAGGAATGAAAAGATCCTGGTATAGGAGTTCTCCAATCATCAGTAGTTATGAGAGAAATAGACAAAATAAAATCATTTCCATGTGTTATCATACGTGTGGAATGTGCTGCAAGGTAATGGAGCACATCTGCCGGTGTTGTTTTTGAGCTAAACCAAGTGGACAGAAGAGTATCTGTTTTCAGTGTTTTGTGTGCAGCAGGTGGCTCTTCGGGCTGTGAAATCTTAGCTGGGTTTCTCAAGTATATGCTGTAGTATATACAATGTTGAATGTACTGTATATTTGCTCTGTATAAAAATTGACATATTATACTTTCTTACTTGTTTTACTTTTGGCCGATTGGTGCAGGCTCTTTCTTTTCTTTACCAGCTAGGGATATACTATTAAATATTTTAATCATCATTATGACGTCTGTAATCCATCTTGTATCATCCTGATAAAAGACACAAACAGAAAGCTATTGATTTATAAAAAATGTTAAGATGGTATTGTTACTGTTAGGGTTAGAATGCAACTTTGGTCATCTTCTTAGAATTTCAATGCTTTTATAAGTAAATGGTAATAACTAATTACATTTTATAGATCCATCAGACTAAAACGTACCACTTTTTAACAATATAAAAAACTATATATGCAAAACAAAGCACAGTGACAATACTTTTAGTTAAAAAAAACAAAAAAACATAAGACATGTGACAAAATGACAAGTGTAAAATATTCCAATAAAATCTAGCATTTTTATTTTGCGTAAACTAGCCCTTAAGGAACAAACTATTCCTTTTTAACCCCTTTTAACTATTCCTTTAAATCTCTATAAATATGTATATATATTTCCCAGAGGTAAAGATGAGATATGATGTTCATGTCCAGCTATTTTTCATAATCCACAAGTTACTTTTATGTTAAATAATGGTCTATTAAAACACAGATCTCACATTTTATGGGCATCTTCAGTGAGATCTTCTCCACTGGTGCATCAAACTCTTCTGATCTCAACAGCACTGAAGTTGAAGCTAGTTTTGAAATGACCTCCTTGGTAGATATAAGTGTAATTCTGTTTTGTTTTCCTCTTAACTCCTATGTGATTTGGCTTATAGTAACAAGAGCAGGGAATGAACTTGCAACAGAGTTCTTCAGCCTCAATCTTGCTGTCTATGAGCTCTTCGTATCCATGCAATCAGTCGTATCTCTTCTCAGTTATGATTGGGAAATCACCGGTCGTCCTCTGTTTCAGTGTCTGATCTGTGTTGAGCGTTACCTGGCAATCTACCAGATTTAATCCATTAAAATGTTTTGTTGGTATAAATGCACGCAGTTATACTATAAAATTGGACTTGAATTAAACCGGTTTGTTTAGATGGCATCATGTTGCTTCAAAAATTTATATTTGCATATAAAGAGTTCATTTGCATAACAGATAACTCATGTTTTAACTAATTTCAAAAATCAAGTTTTTCCATTGTGCATTCCAGTTAAATACAAATGTGCCTCTGTCACATAATAAACAAATGTTTTAGCGCCACTCTCTGGACATTTCATTTTGAAAATGCTGTGAAATTTGCAGTGAGGTACATAATTACAGGTAGCAGAAATTTATGTAGAGTTACGTATTTCCAATGTCCTGCTGTTCTTTACAAAAATCATTCACCTCCCACAAATTAATTGAATTTCCAGCATCATTTGCTTATTTTAACCCTTTCTAACAATGACTGTATTATTTTAAGATCCACCGAGGACAACTGAGGACTTATTCACTGTGAGCTGCTATGTATATCGCCTGTTTTTCAGTTTATTCATAATCAACTAAGAATTTATGACATTCGCACTGGCTGTTATGTGATTCGTGATATTTGCATGTAATAAATAATATATCTAGCATTGCAGATTCTGGCATGTGAGCTGTACTGGACGACGTAAGAGGCAGAGATTGTTAATACTGAAATAGTGAAGAGCTGATATGATTCAGGTAAATTAAGTTTAAGTTTTTTGTGATGTCAACTTATTATGCTGCTGAAAGTAGAGTTATATCAGATTTTGTCACTATAGTTTGAAAAAAAAAAAAAAAGTTGAGAAAACTTAGTGGTTTTCACATACATGCCTTTGTGTATTTCCAGATGAATTCAGTAAGTGGGCATTTAAATGTTCTCAAACAACACCATTCACACTCCTGGATGTATCTTCAACCTCATTGTAGTGCTTCCTGAAAACCTTTATGTGATCTGGCTGATCGTCACAGGAGCTGGAAATGGAGTTACGGCAGAGTTCTTCAGCCTCAATCTGTCTGTTTGTGAGATTGTCCTCTGTCTGCAGTCTTTTTTGTTTCTAGTGAGCAGAGTTTGTCCATATCTCCAGTATTTTATGGCATTTCTATCAGGCTTTTCTACCACTGGCTGTCCTCTGTTTCAGTGCCTGATCTGTGTAGAGCGTTACCTGGCGGTGGTTCATCCTGTAACCTTTCTGAAGTACAAACCTCTCAGATACAGAGTGATCTGCTCTATTGTGTCCTGGATAGTTATCCTTTTGTCCTGTGTGCTTTTTTGTTTAGCTGTTATTCAGTTTGAGATGTATTTGTTTATGAGTTGGTTCTTGTTATTTTCTTATTTTTCTATTGTATCACTGATTGTTTAGATTACTGATTTTTATTTTGTTGATAGTGAAACCCTGAAGCAACAGATTAAGAGCTTGACGTCATTTTGGGGGTTTTGTGAAAACATTAACAAGGGACTCTAGGACCAGTACTTAGTTAGCAGTCAGTTAGCTAGCATTGCTGTAGATGATCGTTATTGTTTAATAATATGTATTAATAATAATAAATGCTGAATCGTGTTCATCATCAGAGAGCTGTATAATGATGCAAAAATTACAATGATAGATATTTAAGCTTATGTGAAATTATTTTTTAGAACATGTTAATCCATTCAGTCCTGTTTCTGATGTTAGCTGTTACCAATGTAACTGCAGTTTGGCTTACATGACTGGTGTTTAAATTTATATTTCATTTCCTTTAGTAACAGCTCATTTCAGGACTTTTTTGTGACAAAATGTTATTATGAAAAGGTATCTTTATTCATGTTATTCAACAGCACATTGACAATTAAGATAACATTTGTTAAGAAAATGCATTTGTAGCTATTGAAATTAGCATTACCTAGGATTAATCATTACTGTAGAAGTATTGTTCATTAGTTAATACCCGTGTACTTAAGTGCTGCCCATATTATGTCATTTAATCTATAAAATAAATGATACGAGGAAAACAAAATAAACTACATTTTCAGCAGCTGGATGTAATGGATTACTTCAGTCAAATGACTCAATAGCAGTGATTGTGTAATCATGCAAATGTAAAAAATTATCATAATAATATAAATGATAATCCAACCACAAACCTCAAGCACGGCTGCCTATAAAACAACTAAATAAATAAAGATATTAAAATGCCAATAACCACAGCACAGATTGGTAATGCAAAACTGGTAATGCATTTGTGTGCTTCAGTTCACACCGACGATATAAGACAGACCAGTGCTTATGACTGTTTTGAGTAAATGATATAAATGTGGGACAGATCAAGGGCGTATGTTCCTGCTCATTTTAAAACCAGCCATAATACCACATTATTTTAATTACCCAGAACGTTCTAAAAGAGGCCCCCAAGGTTCGATTACCCATGCAAAGTGTCTCATTTGTGTTCTGCCACAATGTTGCATGTTCTGATTTATATATTTAAATGTGTTTTGTATTGCCTGTGCATTAAATAACCCACATACATTTTCTGTGGCATGAATGTGTTCGGCCTGATTTCTGAAGTTAAGCACCATTTCCTTTAAAATGTACTTTTTCCTATTATTGTTTGCATAGCTTATGTACTGTGTGATGTTGAGAATATAAAATCACGCACAAATCTACGTTGACAGCATTGAGACTGAACATTCACTCTTCAGGTGACAATTTAACTCTTTTCGATTCTAATCTACTACTGTGCTGTTGTTTATCGCGCTATTGTTATCAGTCATGTTATAGGGGTTATGAGGAGTTATCAGAACAGAAAGGGTCTGAGTTCTGTTTTTGACTTTGGAAGAGAAGTAAAGTTTTGTTTTATTTACTAGAATTACATCCTAATCTACAAGGATTGTATATTAAAATGCTGTGAGCATGCATTTTAACCTCACATTTGACCTTCTGGTTGTGATTTGTAACTGATGTCCTGTTAGTGAAGTCTGACCATAACCTGTTTGGTATTTGCACTTCCCTCTTTAGATGCACTTCCCTCAGTATGCAGTATTTGTTATATTTATTTGTTGGTTTTGGAGTGAGAAGAAAAGGATGACATGAGTAACCCTGCAGTGAACTTCACCACACAAGAAGCATCCGCCAACCTCACATCATCTAAATTTAATGAAATTGGCATCCTAGAATTGTATGGTTTGGGCTTTAATTTCATGATTGGTTTTCCTACAAACACTTATGTGATCTGGCTTATCACCACGGGAAGAGGAGCTGGAGTTCCATCAGAGTTCTTTGTCCTCAATCTTTCTGTTTGTGGGCTCTTTTTCTCTGTGAACTCTATGTTTTGCTTTTTAACAAAATGGTTGCTGTTTCCAAGTCTAGTAGTATCATCTCAGTTTTTTTTGGGATTTGTCATCACCGGTTCTCCATTGTTTCAGTTACTGATGTGTGTGGAGCGTTACCTGGCGGTGGTTCATCCTGTTACCTTTTTGAAGTACAAACCTCTCAGATATAGAGTGATCTGCTGCTCTGTGGCCTGGATCATTATACTTGGATCCTGTTTAATCTGCATGTTTAGTTTTCTTCTGTCTACCGTTCTTATGTATGTGTGGTTCCTCTCGCTGCAATTTCTGCTCTTGCTCTCTGTTCAGATGTTCTGCTGTGTGGCTGTTCTCAGAGCTCTGAAGCAGTCAGGACCAGGAGAGAGAGGGAAAGAGAAAAGAGAGGAAAACAACACAAAAAGAAGAGCATTTTATCTCATTCTAATAACTACCGTGAATACGGTTATCATATATGTTCCATTTACTGTAACTGGACTGTTAGCTGCTTTGACAGGGCAGCCTTCTGATATTCTCTGGTCATTTAGTTTTATTTGTTTTACACTGGCCAATTTTGTGCCAACAATTCTTTTTCTGCTCCGACTTGGAAATCACTTCTGCCTCCGCATCTGTAACATGTAAAGTTAATTATTTTTTTCATCATGATGCAATTCATGGATAATAAAATAGATTTTTTTTTTCAGGACATTTGAGCACTGTTATGTCAGTAACCCCAACTTGTAATAAATTTGTTTACTGGTGTAGGAGAAAAACAAGCTCTCTTGTTTCTTATTGGCTAAATTTGGCTAATTTGGCTGAAGAATCTCAAGCTTCAATTCACATTGACTAAATTATGAAATTTTAAAAGGATGCATTGAAGACTGACCAGCATTTTTGACTCTTCAAATAATTGAGCTGATAAAATTTAGATCAAGGCTGTAGATTTAAGTATTTAAAAACAAATGTTTTAAGGGGTGTGCAATAAAGATATTATCTTAATGAGTGTGTTCGGACTAAACAAAAAAACCTCTGTCCCTTTATGTAGTTTTAATATAGCAAATATGCCTTGTACAGTTCATAACATTGTCAAAGCTAGTGATGATTCATTTCAAGTAACGCAGTTGTTTTGAATGTATACACTAAAATGATTTCTTTACTGAACCTCTTTTGCAGGTTATTAAAAAATAGTGGGTTTTGCTATTTACCAAACGTTTATTGCATTAATTTTTTCAAAAATATAAAAAAATGCATAGTAATAGTTCAATTTTGAATAGTTTAATTTACAGCATATTATACTGTATGCATAATTATTAGGTTTTGCACAAAATCATTATTACCTTACATATTTACAGTCAGCAAATACAAACTAACTTAATTCATTTTCAAATTAATTATATTGCTTTTTTTTTCTGAAATATGCAGTCCACTTAAGTAATTAAGTCATTTAATTTGTACTTACACATACCCTTAAGTAAGTTGTTACATGCGTGTAGTTACACAAACATTACAGCTGTGGTTATACAATATGTACACATCTAGTTACTATGTAATTACACAGGTATTATGGACAACATAAAGTGGGATTAACTCTCTTATAGGATTTGCATATGGTTTTAATAAAAACATTTGTTTTTATTAATTGTTTTCATTACAACTTTAATGTATACACTAATGTTTGATTTATTTGATTGGCTTGATGGATTGAGTGGATTGATTCCTTCATTGCAGCTTTAATCATTTGAAATGTTTGGTTCGTTTAAGTGATTTGGTTTGTTTGAGTCAGTCAATGATTCATTTACTGGCTGAACTACCAATTCAAAAATGTTTTTTTTGCTCTTGTTGGGGGTTACAAGTGACTTTTGTGCAATAAAGCCACTGAATGATTCACTAGTTTTGTCTTTTTATATAATTATATATAACTACTTAAACACCACTGTGACATATAACCTGTCCTCAGTATCATAGATTCTGGATGGTAGTACATTGCAACTATTGCAAGGTGTATTGCACAAAATGTGTCAGAAAACAAATAAAATAACAAATATCTAAATATTTGTGCCTCTTTTAGAAAATGATAATAGCTCATTCAAATAAAGTGGTTTGATGAGCTGATTTTAAGCAGTGTCCGGGCCTTTATGTCAGAGTCATGTTACTTGAACCTTTGCTAACCTTGTAAAGAAACAAAAAGTCATTTAATGAGAGACAAACAATCATATCAACAAATGAATCCATCTGTTTTGTTCTTTGCATAGCTGGTGTCCTGTGTGATCTAAATGAAATCACATGGGCTCGTGACAGCTGTGAAGCTTTTTCCAACATTCGCTCTTTAGTAGAACACTACTTAAAACCCACGACAATATAAATTATTACTATTACATGGCGTGATATTTAAAATGAATAAAGTGGGGAATGAAGTTATTTGTAGAATTAAGATTGCATTAAAATGATAATAATTAAACTCCCTTCCATAGATCACAGACTTTGTTCTTTGTGCCTCATTCTTCTACCAACAATACATTGTATCCATTTTAGGAAATAGGCTTTACTGATATGAATTATATAAGGAGAACAACAATACATAGTTGCAGCAGCTGGAACTAATGGGTTGTTTCGATCAAAATGACTCGATTCCAGAACAACGATGACAGAATCATGCAAATATTAAAAATAGTCGTAATAATATAAATGGTTATGCTACCTCAAGCATGACTGCCTATAAAACAACAAAATAAATGTACGGAAATGTCAGTATGTTGTTAACCACAACATGTGCAGTTGTTTAAAGCTGCAAGCAAATAGCAAGCTAGTTTTGCATGCTACCTGGCTAATGCTGGCTAAACACATTGTTAATGCCTTTGTGTGCTTCAAATCACATCCACTACATTATGAAAATTTTAAAGAGCATTGACTGACCAGCATATTTTGAATAGTTTTTTAAATGAGTTCTGTTTCTTCATCAAAACAGATTTTGAGAAATTGAGCATTGCATCGTTTTCTCACCATTCATCTGCAATGAATGGGTGCCATCAGAATCTGAGTCAAACAGCTGATAAAAATATCATAAAAATCCACAAGTAATTCACATTTCTGCAATCCATCAATTCAAATCTGGTCAGGAGTAAAGCTGCATGCTTTTAAAAAAAACCATCATTAAGGCATATAACTTTAACAAATTACGTATTGCATTGGTTGTTTAAAGTATATAAACACAGTATATACACATATATACACATATATAAATATATATAAACACATTTTTTCACATTTTTTCCAAAGCTCATACTCAAAATGCGTAAAAAATCTCAATACACTGCCACAAAATATGTCAAAGTGCAAACTGGCCTGTATTTACTTCAAGTTAAATGAGAAAAGAATTCATAAATTAATGATTCATATAACAAAAACGTATTAATTTGTGTCAAAGCCCCACATATACGGTGCTTTACTCATTGTGTGAACAGTTAAAAAAAATTACCTAAAGTAAATGAGCCTTAGCGATTGTTAAAAATGTTAAAAAAAAGGTCTGTAAAGTATAACAAATTGTGTATCTTTGCATGCGTGGCTTGAATGTGTTCAATTTGGCCTCTGAAGCCAAGTACCTTTTTAAACGGCCATTTAGACGTACTGTTTGCATAGCTGATGTACTGTGTAATATTTCGAATATAAAATGATGCAAACGTACTAATGACAGCTGTGAAGGCCAACTATAAAACGGTAATGAGATTTATGTTCGTCCAGAGTCGGAGCGTTTACTCTTCAGGTGACAAACTCGTCTTTTATTTTGAATCATTTGCTTTTATTGTGCTTTACGATATTTAAAAAAATACTGTTGTTTATGTAAATCACATGTTAAAGGTTATGGGGAGATTTGGGGATTTGTTACTTGGAATAAATGACTGACCGAACTCTATTTTGAAAGTTTGAATTAGTCATGTGAGCATTCATTTACCTCAAGGTCTTTTTTTTCAGCTTGTTTTGGTATAATGACTGTTAACCAAAACCGTTATACATGTATGCTTGTGTCTTTAGATCACAATCACTGGTATTTATTTTGGAGTGAGAACGTGAAAGCAGAGGACAAGATGAATAACTTTACCATACATCAAGCATCTACCAACCTCACAACCCTTCATTTTTTGAAAACAGCATGGAAGAAATCTATATGTCAGGTGTCATTTTCATATTTGCTCTTCTTGTGCACTCCTGTGTCATACTTTTCATCATCACAGGAAATGGAGTCGCACCGAGATCTTCAACCTCAACCTCTCTGTTTGTGAGATCATGTTCTGTCTGAGTTCTTTATTATGTCTATTGATGAAGGACATTTTATTCACACCATTAGCAAAGCTTTCACCAGGACTGGCCTTCACGGTCGTCCTCTGTTTCAGTGTCTGATCTGTGTAGAGCGTTACCTGGCGGTGGTTCATCCTGTAACCTTTCTGAAGTACAAACCTCTCAGATATAGAGTGATCTGCTGCGCTGTGGCCTGGATAATTGTTCTTGCCTCCTGTCTGTCATGCATGCTCTGTGTAATGTTGAAAAACTTTTATATGTATTCATGGTTTTCATTTTCTCTATGGAGTTGCTATTCTTCCTCTTCATCCAGTTGTTCTGCTGTGTGGCTGTTCTCAGAGCTCTGAGGCAGTCAGGACTGGGAGAGAGGAGAAAAGAAAGAGACGAGGAAAACCCCATAAAGAAGAGGGCATATTATCTCATTCTGATTACTACTGTGAGCATGGTTGTCATGCATGTGCCATACACTATAAGTGGAGTTTTCACTGCTCTGACACAATATTTTTCAGTTTTTTGGTTTATTAGTCTTATTTGTTTTATGGTGGCTGGTCTTGTACAACCTGTCCTTTATCTGCACCGCACTGGGAGACTCTTTTGCCTCCGTTCATTATAAAACCTAAGTCTGTAATCCTTTTTCTATATGTGATTGTGCATCTGATTTTATATTTAACAAAAAGACATGTCAATATAATAAATAGCACATACTTAATATATTGCCAGGCTTTGCATCTGTGGCTTAGATGTGTTACACTTGGCGTCTCATGTTGAGCATTATGGTTTTCAAACTCATTATTCCCCCTTATTGTTTGCATAGTTGCTATTCTGTGTATTGTAGAATATAAAATCATGCGCATACACTTAATGGCAGGTGTGAAGTCAGACTATAAAACAGCAGTGAAATATATTTTATTCCATAGAGACTGGACTTTCACAAGTCAGGTGACTTCTATTCAATTATTTCTTGATGTTAAGGGATGTTTAATAAGTTAATAAGTCCACTGTGAAGGGTTTCGGGAGGTAAAGAATTGCTTCTATAATTAAAAGGGCTCTTTTTTCTTTATTGAACTAACATAACAGTTTATTTGAAACCATTACTCACATCTCGATTTGTTCAAAATTGTTTTTTTCTCTCTTTAGATTTCAATTGCGGAATTTAAAATTCCTACGTTTGTGGACTCAAGACAGACCGATAAAAAATGAATAGTTCTGCAGTGAACTTCACCACACCTGAAGCATCTGAAGCATCTGAAATGCTAGAATGTTATACATCGGGCTTTAATTTCACGTTTGGTTTTCTTATACACTCCTATGTTCTGTGGCTCATCGTCAAAGGAACAGGAAATGGAGTCGCATCTGAATATTTCAACCTCAATCTCTCTGTTTGTGAGATCTTGTTCTGTCTGAACTGTTTATTAAGTATTGTGGTAAACACCATAAAATTTCACGGATTAACGAAATTACCAGTGTTTCTGCAAGGACTTTGCGTTCACCGGTCGTCCTCTGTTTCAGTGTCTGATCTGTGTTGAGCGTTACCTGGCGGTGGTTCATCCTGTAACCTTTCTGAAGTACAAACCCCTCAGATACAGAGTGATCTGCTGCTCTGCGGTCTGGATAATCACTCTTGCATCCTGTTTGTTCTGCCTGTTTTCTTTTGATCTCATATACTTTTATATATATTCGTGGTTTTTTCTCAATTCAGTTGCTACTTTTACTCTCCATCCAGTTGTTTTGTCTCGTGGCTGTTCTCAGAGCTCTGAAGCAGTCAGGACCAGGAGAGAGCGAGAGAGAGAGAGGAGGAAAACCACATGAAGAAAAGAGCGTTTAATATCATTCTAATAACTACAGTGAGCATGGTCATCATGCTTGTGCCATATACTATTACTGGACTCATTACTGCTGTGAAACAATTTTATTCAGCTCTTTGGTTTTTAGTTTTTGTGCTTTATGCTGGCTGGTTTTGTGCAGCCTGTTCTTTACCTGCACCGAATAAGGAAACTGTTTTGCCTTGCTTCCTTTATAAAGCTAAACTGCAATTTAGATCTAATTCTAAATTACATGTATAGTCTTTAGTGTTTTTGGCTGAAGTAAAGACTGCAGTGTTTTGTGATCAGATTCCTGCTCAGTTTAGCTCCCGGACCACATTATTTGTGTTTGTCTTAAAGACTAAAGGAGTAGATGGACTTTGCATATACAATGTACTCTTTATATAATGTAAACTTGAAATCTGTGTGTGTTTTGTGTGTTATCAGTGTGTGATAAGGTGATGAGAAAAGACTGAATGACTGAATAGTCTAAATAATCTATTTCCAAGTGCAGTTGCTAAGCAAAATCTAAAATGTTCAAGGACATGTTCTTTAAAATAACTAATGGTGTTTTCATTTTAATTGCAATTTATAAAATAAAAACATAAAGTTAAACACTTTTAACGACTTTTACTATTCATTCTACTATTATTTTATATAAAAAATCTCAAAATTCCAGCAAATATACATGTACAATTTTTTATGTTTAACAAGGTTAATAATAATAAAAATAATAATAGTAATAATAATAATAAATGCACAAAAAACAAGGTTAGGTGTAGGTCCTTCATACAAATTCACACAAATTGCCAAATATTTTTACACTTTTAGGTAAGTTAAGTTTACAGCTTTAGTACTTTATGTTTCTTCAGAGTGTAGACTAGACGTAATTGTTTATAATGTTTTTAACAGCTGATATAAAGTTAAAAAGCAGAGCTGGAGGTAGGGCCAGGCAGCAGTTCTACATAAACCTCCTTTATCGATTTCCTCCATTTATTAGACTTGCCAGGGTTGTTAAGGTAGCGTTGCATTTCGAGAGCTTCAAATCAGGCTTCAAAACAACATTTACTGTTCAGGTGATAAACTCAGATTTTTAATATGTAATTAGTATTTTTAATTGTGTTGACCCTGACATGTTTATTTGTCAGTTTTACGATTGTCGTTTTTTTCCTTTAATGTTAATAACAAACAGCTCTACAATGAACCTGACTATACCTCGGGTTTCACCAACATCTGAGTTTGAGTTTGTCCGAGTAGGCATACTAGAGATTTCTCTGCTAAGCTGCCATTTCACGTTCGGCCTTCTTACAAACGTCTATGTAATCTGGCTCATCATCACAGGAACAGGAAATGGAGTCACATCAGAGTTCTTCAACCTCAATCTCTCTGTTTCTGAGATCTTGTTCGCTCTGGATTCCTTATTCAGTATATTGGGACTAACCCAAAACGTTCAAATCTTTACATAATTAACATTGTTTTCCAAGGACTAGGCATAATGGGTCATCCTCTGTTTCAGTGTCTGATCTGTGTAGAGCGTTACCTGGCGGTGGTTCATCCTGTAACCTTCCTGAAGTACAAACCTCTCAGATATAGAGTGATCTGCTGCACTGCAGCCTGGATAATCACTCTTGGCTCTTGTTTATTATGTTTTTAAGCAAGAATTATGTCTATACATGGTTTCTCTCAATTCACTTACTAACTTTGTTCTGCTGTTTGACTATTCTCAGAGCTCTGGAAGCAGTCAGGACCAGGAGAGAGAAGAGAGAGAGAGAAAGAAAATCAAAGCAAAGAAAAGAGCATTTTGGCTGATACTAATTACTACTATGAATATGGCTATCATGTATTTACCATGCGCTATTATTGGACTCATAACTGCTGCGACACAACAAAATATTCCTTTACTTTTTGTATTTTAGTTTTATTTGTTTTACACTGGCAAATTTTGCTCAGCCTGTTCTTTATCTGCACCGGACAGAGAAACTGTTCTGCATTGGTTCAGCAACTAACTAATCATGGTTTTGCTGGTTGTGAAAGTTTTGATGCAAGCTTGTCCCTCAGCCGTTGACATTTTTCTCTTTTTCATGGGTGTAGAGTCAATTTTACTAGATTGAAAATCCATAAATGTAATTAATAGCACTGACTGATTTGGTTAGACTGCAATCTATCATAACAAGTTAGAAAAACAAAATTAGACGTATGTTGACTTTTTAAAGAAGATTTATCTGACATCCAAAATAACAATGTTCCTATAGCATAGGTCTTTCTCAATGCAAAAAAATGTAATACTTGGAACCTCTTGCTTTGTATTTGCATATTACTAATACAACCTTGGAAAAAGCTGTAATAATAGACTGTAGAACTGCCGTGACATTTATTGTAGGCATATCAGACAGACTGGACATTCACAGTTCAGGTAATATGCTTTTAAAATTTCATTAATGTTCTTTTATTATACTAAAGTTAATATAACAATAAAAGGCATTGTAAGAGATGGCTTGGCTTTTTTTTTTTTTTTAAATTGAACATGAGTAGCAGAACTTGAAACATCATTTTGACAATTATAACATCATAAATTCATGGTTTGTAGAGTTGCATATTACAGTGTATAATTTTCAAAATTTCATAATTTTCAATTACACTATGTATTTAAAATATATGGAACAACAAGTGGATTTGCATCCTGGATCTATTTGTCTGATAATATTCTGTTTCTAAATTCTTTGTTTTTTAGATTATAAGATTTAAGTCTTATAATAATTTCTACATTTTGATAGGACTAGGCATGACTGGTTGAGTTAGGCATGACTGGTCAAATTAAGTGTGATCTGCTGCACTTTAATGTTCAAAAAACAAGTATGTCATGGCAGGAAAATATAAGCAGAGGGAAAGCTAATGATTTTTGTATCCACAGAAGAAATACAGTGAAAGGTTTTAGAAATCAAAACTAGAGCAGCTCAGCTATTTTTAATACAAATAATACACAAAGATTGCCATCTTTTAGAACCAAATTGTTTATTATATTTTCATATTATAGGACAACTATGAACCTATTCACAAATTCCCTAGTAGCAGCTCAAGTCAGTCTACAAAACACATCAAAAAGAGATTTCTACACATCCAGAAAGATTGGAGACACTTTCTTCAGGTAAAGAAATAATTTTTTTTTAAATATTTTGGACTTTGCAGTGTGAAAAACATTAATTAATAAAATGTTAACACATGTATAACTGCTTGCAGCTACTTTTCCAACCTATACTCTGAGAAGATAGACAAAGAAAAAATAGATTCCACAATGGAAGAATCTACAAACCTCACATCAATGCCACATTCTCTTTTGCCTGTGAGCAAAATAGACATGTTTGTGTATATCATCAATACCCTGTTCGGTTTTCCTTTGCACTCATACATTATATGGCTCATCGTCACAGGAACAGGAAGTGGAGTTGCATCAGAGTTCTTCAACATCAATCTTTCTGTTTGTGAATTATGTTTTTCATTCAATTGTTTGATAATAGTACTGTCAAATGTTGTTCACGGTCTCAATGCATTAAAGTATTTTTAATTGGTATTACTGTCACCGGTGCGTCCTCTGTTTCAGTGTCTGATCTGTGTAGAAGCGTTACCTGGCGGTGGTTCATCCTGTAACCTTTCTGAAGTACAAACCTCTCAGATACAGAGTGATCTGCTGCTCTGCGGTTTGGACAATCAGTTTGGCTCCTGCTTTGGCTGCATGTTTACTATAGCCTATAGCATTCATGCATTTTATGGTTCTTCTCACTACAGTTCCTTCTCTTTCTCCCAGTCCAGTTGTTTTTTGTCTTATGGCTGTTCTCAGAGCTCTGAAGCAATCAGGACCAGGAGAGAGAGGAGGAGAGAGAAAAGAAGAAAACCACATGAAGAGAAGGGCGTTTTATATCATTCTAATAATTACTGTATGCATGGTCATCATATTTGTGCCGATGACTTTTGCAGGATTCTTCACTATTTTCACTAATCTGGGACGCTGCTCGTTACAGGAGTTTGGGTTTTGTTTGTTTTATTTTGGGTGGCTTTGTGCATCCTCTTCTTTTTCTTCACCGGGCCGGGAAACTCTCCTGTGCCTGTTCCTCATGAAACAAAACTGTAATTAAACATTGTTACTAAACAACCTATTATTAAAGTAAACCCTGATTTTGCATATATGCCTATTATTGTATTTATTACATTTTCTTTATTCTTGGTTATAAGCAAATGCACCGAAAAAAACAATATATTTATGCATTTACATATATACATATTCTGTAGTGTGACAATATGGCTTTATTATGAAGATTTAGAGCTGCACCAATCAATTTTTACATGTTCCTTACCACCGTGTCTGACCATGTCCCAAAACACACTTGTAGCCAATCAGCCATGAGGGCGTGTCTTGTTGAATATAGAGAGAAGAGGCGCTCAATTTCAGTACATAATTGATTAAAGAAAAAGAGGAAAATATCGGGGAACAAAACATTTAAAAGAAGGTTATGATCAGAGCAGTTTTCCAGTGGTAAAGACAACTCAAGCACCAGGAATTCAGAACTTGAGTCGGATGGTTGTATTTGTTTCTTTTTGATAGGTGAGTAACATTGATATGGCTTTGTTTCGCACAACTTATCAGTGTTGGCTTTTGTCTGAATATGCTTGTGTGTCATCTTTGTTTGTTTCCGCAATAAATCGTTGCCATGGTTGTGTAGGCCTTTTTAGAGCTGGTATTGGTGTTGTTGGGGTATGGGTTTGTATTGTATTTTAAATATAAGCATTGTCATATTGCCCAAGCGACAATCTGTCTTTTAAACCACATGTTAAATATTTGCATATTCTGTGTTTTAAAAGAAAAACAATCTATGAAGCCACATGTACATAAAGTCACGCCACAAAACACGGAGGAACGAAGGAACAGTACTTTTATTCTTCAAGTGGCAAAAGGTTTTTAGTCATTTTAGACATTTCTGTTTAAAGGGGTGATTAGAAGTTAGAGTATAAATGGAGGATAAATCTATGCTGGCTTTGAAAAAGATCAGATTAGTTTTTACCGCATTGTAAAATGCACGGCAATTAATATAAAAACATTTATACTCCTCCATTCTTATGGGTTGCAATTGTAACTTTTTTTTTAGGTTGTTTTGGCATGCTGGAAATAGAGATGGAAGAAATGAACTCCACTACATCCGAAGCATCCGCAAACTCCACAGCCCTTGAACATCACTTTTGGCTAACGATTGATGCAGACATTTGGCAGTATAGCATACATTTTGTGTGTGCTTTTCCTACACAAGTCTATATTATATGGCTCATCATCACAGGGACAGGAAGCGGAGTTGCATTGGAGTTCTTCAATATCAATCTCTCTTTGAATTATGCTTTGCTTTTAATAGTTTGATGTCCGTGCACTGTCAAAATTTATTCAGTTGAAAAGGTTGATTGCTTTACCAGCGTTCTTTTTGGAGTAACCATCACCGGTCGTCCTCTGTTTTATTGTGTGATCTGTGTAGAGCGTTACCTGGCGGTGGTTCATCCTGTAACCTTTCTGAAGTACAAACCTCTCAGATACAGAGTGATCTGCTCCACACTGGTCTGGATAATCACTCTTGTCTCCTGTTTAGGATGTATGTTTTCTTCAGTCTTCTATAACTTTAACGGATATATGTGGATCTTCTCCATTGAATTCTTGCTCTTCCTCTCCATCCAGATGTTCTGCTGTTTGGCTGTTCTCAGAGCTCTGAAGCAGTCAGGACCAGAGAGAGAGGAAGAGAGAGAGAAGAAGAAAACCATATGAAGAGAAAAGCATTTCATGTCATTCTAATATACACTGTAAGCATGGGTATCATATTTGTGCCAAACATTTTTTTGCAGGTTTCTTCTGCAATTTTGAGAAAACTTCGTACTGATCCTGTCATAAGTTTTGCATTTGCTTGTTTTATTCTCAGTGGTTTTGTGCATCCTGTTCTTTTCTGCAAAGAACTGGGAAACTCCCTTAATGTCTGTACCTCTTAAAAGCTGAAACTGAAACCAAATGTGGTTACTCAACCATATATAAATGTATCTCTTATTATATTATAAACACTCTGGGTTACTTGTGCAATCTGACCTTAGTAAATATTGTTAGTGAATTATAGATCATGTGTAGTCTTTGTGCTTGATCTGTTAAAGATGGGATTAGTGGTAAGTGCACATGTTATGGTTTTGTTTTGTTTGGCAAAATAAAAATTATTGATTACCTGTTTTCATGTAATGTGTTTAATATCAAACAAATATTTCAGGACAAAAGCTTATGAAATCAGTTTAAACCGTATTCCTGAACCACAAAACTTATTTTAAAGGAACTGAAAAGTCTGTAAAATATAAAACATTTGCTAACACAGTATGTGACAGCAGGGATGTCTATCTTTTTGAACTGTATTTTTAACATTTGCATGTTTGGTGTTTTAAATCACATACAAACCAAGAACTTTCATGCATTGATTTCAGTCACAGCGTTTAGCTATAAGCTACACATTCAGAAGCTTTGGAGATCCTCTTCAGGTGAAAATCTTTTTAGTCATTTCTTATATATATATATACACTGAATACAGTACAGTATATATATACTATATATATATATATATATATATATATATATATATATACACAGTATATACACACACTGAATATATAATGTACTGAATATATATGTACTGAATTCATATATATATAGAGAAAGAGAGAGAGAAATTTAGAATTATAGAAATGGAATTATCAGGAATAGGCCTATTAACTTCATATTTTATTTAAGATGTTTTTGACTGCAGTCTGAATTGCATGTCACACTAACACATAGATCACAAATGCAAAGAAAGGAGAGAAAATTAAATAGTATTATGCATTACTACGACTGAACATATGTGTGAATTAAAAAAACATGTTCAAGTTGCTAAATATTAATGTGTTGTACATTTAGTGATGGAAACTTAGAGCTGTACAGTGCAGAATAACAGATCATCACAATCTAAAATGCATTTTAATTAATAGCCTATGTATTCTTATATTGCATTTGTATCTTTTGCCGCTATTTTAGAAACAGAAGAAATGAACAGACTCCACTGAAGCATCCGCAAACTCAACAAACTTGGATCATTTGCTTTGGCCAATGAGCATTATAAACATGTTCATTGTGCAGCATTAATTTCTTCTTTGGGTTTCCTTTGCACTCATACATTTATATGGCTCATCGTCACAGGAACAAAAAGTGATGTAGCATCAGAGTCCTTCAACATCAGTCTCTCTGTTTGTGATTTATGGATTTCTCTCAGTTGTTTGTTAACTGTACTGTCAATTTCCATTCTGAAGATTTGAAATGGTCATCATTTTTATATGGAGTAATCGCGTGAGTCGTCCTCTGTTTCAGTGTCTGATCTGTGTGGAGCGTTACCTGGCGGTGGTTCATCCTGTAACCTTTCTGAAGTACAAACCTCTCAGTTACAGAGTGATCTGCTGCTCTGTTACGTGGATAATCACTCTTGCCACTTGTTTGTGCTGCATATTTATTTCGGATCTAAATAAATATATGTAGTTCCTGTGGTTGTTCCCGATTCAGTTCCTTCTCTTCTCCTCTCCATCCAGTTGTTTTGTCTCGTGACTGTTCTCAGAGCTCTGAAGCAGTCAGGACCAGGAGAGAAGAGAGAGAGAGGAGAAGTGAAGAAAATCACTTGAAGAAAAGAGCATTTTATCTTATTCTAATAATTACTGTATGCATGTTTATTTCATTTGTCCCATACATTCTGGCAAGCGTCTTCGTCATTTTCTCACAACAGAATGCTCAAATGTTCGACACTTCTGCATTGTTGTGTTTTATTTTGGGTGGTCTTGTGCAACCTTTTCTTTTTCTTCACCGAACGGAAACTTCCCTGTGTCTGTTCCTCATAAAACCTGCAACTTTGCTCAAATGCTTATCTAAGTGTGCCTTTTATTGTCATATAAACATTCTATGTAAACTGAATTTGGTGAATAACTTTGTATATAATTTTATTCCTTGTAAAGATAGTAGATCATGCTTGTGCAGTTTACACATCTGTTAAAGACAAGGATTGGTGCGGAGTGCATATGGTATAGTTTTATGTTAGAAAAATTGTTTAGACAAAAAGTGTATATAAAATAATTTCATGAATGTGTGTATATAAAGAAATCTGTGTATAAAAACTGAAAACTTGTGGTATAGATATGAAAAAATGGACTTTTGGCATGTTTATACTCGGCTTGGTTGTCTTTAAGTGAATAAATAAAAATAAGCAATCCTTAATCCCTGAAATAACTTATATTAAAGACATTATGTGAAAAATCTTTCATAAAGAGGCTATATTTAGCAATTTAGAGCAATAAAAGGGAGGGGGCTGTTGCTTTTAAATTTTCCGAATTGCATTATTTTTGCAAATGATACAAAATAGGACTATCTGTCTTTTTCAGCATAATTTTAAATATTTTGCATATTTGTTGTTTTAAATAACAAACAACATAAAAAGCTTTCCATATAGTGCACTTGATGCCATTCAGAGCACAGAGATTATTACACAGCCAGAGGCTCTGGACATCCACTCTTCAGGTGATACTCTTTAGTGTCATATGCAATACTAGTCAAAAAAGGAGTTTTTGAGCGTTTTCACATTTTTAATGTTTTTTAAAGAATTTCTCTTCTGCTTACCAAGCCTGCATTTAATTCCAATACAGCAAATGCATTTTATATTGTCAGAAATATGTATACTATTCAAAATAACTGTGTTGTATGTTGAATATATTCAACTATTCTTTAAATTATATATCTTTCAGACTTTGTGACACTTATAAATAAGTAAGCATGCATTACCTGTATATAATTTTAAAACCTGCACAAAAAGTCTCAGATATGGCGCTAACGGCGTTTGGATGAAATAATAGACCTAAAGTCGAAGAATGCAGAGGAAACATTTAGAGGCCTATCACCTGAACAAAAAGCTTTGCAAGTCATTTGCAAGTGTTATAATATTACAAAATGTAATAAAATGTAGAACTTTACAGAAGTCGAAAAATGCATTTATGCTTTTTGTAGGCTATATTATTCAGCCCAGTGTCAAAAGCATGTTGATTTGTATTAACACTTTATACTAGACTGAAATGTTACCGCTTTCAGCTTTAAGATGTTTACACAGAGGTAATGAACTCCACTGAAGAATCCGCAGAGACCCATGTGCAGGTGCACCACTGGCCCAGTGACCATTGTGAGACATAATGTGTGTCGCCATACATCAATTCCTGTTTGCTTTTCCTGTACACTCCTATCTTATAGTATGGCTCATCCTCACAGAGGCAGAGAGTGGAGAGTTATATCAGAGTTCTTTAATATCAATCTCTCTATTTGTGAATTGTGCTTTTCTGTCAATTGTTTGTTTAATTCTACTGTCAAATTGTGTGATGTCATTTGCACTATCAGCATTTTTGACTGGAGTAATTATCACCCCGGTAAATCCTCTGTTTCCAGTGTCTGATCTGTGTAGGGCGTTACCTGGCGGTGGTTCATCCTGTAACCTTTCTGATCTGTTACCTCTCAGATGCAGAGTGATCTGCTGCTCTGGGAGTCTGGATAATCACTGTCGGCTCTTGTTTGTGCAGCATGCTTACTGTAATTTTACATAACGTCATTTTTGGTTTATGTGGTTCTTCCGATTCAGTTCTTTCTCTTCCTCATTGTTTCAGTTTTCTCTGTCTCGTGTGGCTGTTCTCAGAGGCTCTGGAAACCCAGTCAGGACCAGGAGAGAGAGAGAGAGAGAAAGGAAAAACCACATGAAAGAGAAAAACATTTATCTTAATATAATAATTACGTAAGCACGTTTATCATATTTGCCACATTGCATTTCTCGCTGGCTTTTCAGCATTTTTCCACAACATAATGGCCAAGTATATTTATAAAACATTTAGTTTAGTTTGCTTTGTTTTGGGTGGATTTTGTGCAACCTGTTCTTTTTACCGGACTGAAACTAACCTGTAACTGTAACAAAGCATTGTTATTATAAAGGTTTGTTACAAAACTACACTTTATTCTGCATAATGGGCATTCAGCATCTTGTATGTAAATTTCTTTGCCTTGCTGAATTTTCTGGGAAAAATATAGCATGTTTAGAAGGCATCCATCCATCACAGATGAGATAGATGGTAAGCACATGATGTAGTGTTGTATTATGTAAATGTGTGTGTTTCAAATAAAAGCAATGAATCTCTGACAAAGGGTCACCTGTTTTCCATGTCAAATTGTTACAAATAATACTTTCAACAAGTGCATTTAACTTCAGGTAAACCAAACATTCAAAAGGATTTCACACCAAAGAGGCAAAAGAGAGCGCAAATGCATCAAAACTATACATAAAGCTGGTGCTGAGAAATATCACCACATCTAAACTAAGTGATAGTAACTATATAATGATTATAATGATCTCTAGAAAAGTTTCTAGTGCCATTAAATGATTCATTTGCATCCAAAACATGCACATATGTATATATATATATATATATATATATATATATATATATGCTGTAATGTGTGTGTGTGTGTGTGTGTGTGTGTGTATATATACACATAATAACTATACACAATACACACACATGTGTGTGTGTGTGTGTGTGTGTGTGTGTGTGTGTGTGTGTGTGTGTGTGTAATTTGCCTTTTTTAGATTCAGAGCTCAGAATAAATGAATAGTTCTGCAATGAACTCCATCACCCCTGAAGGACCCACAAACTCAACAGAACTTTTCTTCTGGCACGGCTGGACATCGTAGGAAAGAGTCGTTCATCCTCAATGTCCTGCTTGGTTTTCCTGCCCCTCTCCCTACGATGTTATGGCTCATTGTCTGAGGAAACAGAAGTGGAGCTGCATCAGAAGTTCTTCAACCTCAATCTCTCCATTTGTGAAATATTTTATTGTTTGAACTGTATGTTAACTCTACTGTCATTTCTCTTTCAGAGTCTGATAAGTATAACACAGTTTTTAGTTGGATTAGGAATCACCGGTCGTCCTCTGTTTCAGTGTCACGATCTGTGTAGAAGCGTTACCTGGCGGTGGTTCATCCTGTGTAACTTTACCTTCTGAAGTACAAACCGCTCAGATGCAGAGTGATCTGTTGCACTTTGGCCTGGATAATCATTAATGGTTTCTGTTCGTTCTGTATGTTTACTTTAGGTTCAGACAGATATTTAGCATTTACCTGGTTCTTCTCGAGAATTGCAGTTCCTGAGTGTTCCTCTCCATCCAGTTGTTTTGTCTATTATGGCTGTTCTCTCAGAGCTCTGAAGCAGTCAGGACCAGGAGAGAAACTGAGAAAATGAGAGAGAAAAACCACATGAGAAAAGAGCATTTTTATCTTATTCTAATAAATACTGTGAGCATGACAATCATGTTTTTCCATTAATCCTATCTGGTTTCTTAAGTGTTTCTACCCTTCATAATATTGAAATACACAGCAACATTGGTGTAAGTAGTTTTATTCTGGCTGGTTTTGTTCAGCCCTGTTCTTTATCTGCACCGGGCTGGAAAATTCACCTGCCTCTGTTTTATATATAGATATGCTGTTGTGAGATTTTACTGTAGACTATTTGAAAAAAAAATTTTTACAATTATCTAATATTTCAGTAATTGTAATTGGACATTTATACATTATTTTAGAATTTTAAAATTAATTGTTAAACTATAGCTTTGTTTATTTGTTGTTGTTTTGTTTTGTGGCATGTTACTTACAAGAAAATGCAGTGGAGAGTGCAAAGTGAAATCACTAGTCTAGATACATTACTAAATAACTCTAAACCACATTTCCAAGCCCAGAACTATTTGTATACTATTTGTAAATACATTTTCAAAAATGAACCACTCATTAAAACATCCGAGATCACAAACTGAGTGTCGACCCTGATTTTATTTGTATGTATCATATCCTGTAAGATTTGCATTGATGTAAAAGCTTTCCAAATATAAATTGTCCACATTTTCTCTGTTAAAAGTTCTGATGTTACTTACGTTTTTCCACATTAAATATTTAAATGCTGGGTATTTTATGTAATGTGCGGTATTATACAAGCACATATATCCTTATGACAGTGTAGCATATCAGTCGAGAGATTTATATTTAATCCCATAAAGTATTCAGTCTTTAATGTTTTAATTCACTTCTATCTAGATTATATAATAACAACATCTTTGTAGATTTGTGTTGATGTCAGCAAGTCTGAGATACTGAAAAATAATATCTGGAAACTACAATTAAGTGGAGATATCATTGTGATGGTATGACAAAATGTTAGATTTTCATTCTGATGTTTTCAGCATGTATTTGTGTGTGTGTGTGTGTGTGTGTGTGTGTGTGTATTTTTCAGTACTCAGCATGTATTTTATTCTATTTTTATAGATAGTGGTTAATGAACTCTGATTTGTAAACTACAAAAAATCTTGCATTTTACCATAAAATTGCAATTCTACAAATGCATGAATGTATTTAATATGAGTTTTTGTGATCTTGTAGACAGATGATTAGCTCCATTGAGAACATCTCTTCTCTTGAAGTCCATCTTTCTACCAACCTCACAACTCATTGAGAGTGTCATCTCTGGGCAGTTTCAGGATTATTTATCCTATGCTTTAATCTACTGTCTGGTGTTCCTGCATGCACTCCTTTGTCATATGGCTTGTGTGTCTGGGAAAAAATGGAGTTGCGTTGGAGTTCTTCAACTTGAATCTCAATGTTTGTAGAGATCATTTTCTCTCCTATCTGCTTTGAACTTTTCTACTGTCACAGATGTTTCCAAGTCTCGTTTCAGTGCAGAAATTTTCATACTCGGCCTTGCCATCACCGTCAAGTCCTCTGTTTTCAGTGTCTGATCTGTATTTGAGCGTTACCTGGCGGTGGATTCATCCTGTAACCTTTCTGGAGAGTACAAACCTCTCAGACCTACAGAGAGTGAGTCTGGCTGTGTTTGTGTAGCCAGTGGGACTTGAGTTCCATTTTGTTTTGCATGATCAGTTTTCTAACACACAATATTTATGCATTTACATGGTTCTCCTACTGCAGTTTCTGGTCTTTCCTATCCATTCCAGTTATTCTACTGTGTAGCTGTTCTCAGAACTCTGAGGCAGTTAAGGACCTGGAAGAGAGAAGAGAGAAAGAAGAGGGGAAAATCACACTTTGCTGAAGAAGCGTTTTCTCTTATTCTCATAACTTCTGCTTAACCAGCTGGGTGTCATATCGCACCTTTGTTATCACGAGAATCCTCTGTATCTTAACACAACAAAGAAGTTTCAGTTGTGTCTATCCAGTTAGTTTTATTTGTTTTTTTATTTTGGGTGGCTTTTGTGCGACCTGCTCTCTGTATGCACAGTGCTAACAGAGCTTTCTTCCCCATTTCTATTCTGCACATGAATCTTTACTACTAATACTGACAGTTATTGCACCTCTCTTGCTTTTTTCTCTTGACATGATTGTAGTTTTATTTTTAACACTTGAAAACAATAGTTATACTGAATAATGGATAAAAAGGTTAAATTGTTGCATAAACAATTGCAGATTCATATCAGATTATTTTGCAATAGATTAGTGGTATCTATCATTAAGAGTTTTTCAGAAATTTTTATTTGTGCTTGCATTCAAATTATTATCAGGTACAATCCAGAAATGATTACTGTAACATGCATTCGGAATTGCCTATGCTTAAACCTTTTTTGAAAATATAAAAACTCTACTTCATTTTTAGCTACTACCACTGTTATTATTAATATTATTATTATTATTACACTTCATTCCACCTATCATGTAAATGATTATTAGTTCAATAATTCCACAGTTTTCCACCTCAAATATTCCTGTAAGGTTAAAAGTCATTACTGTTATTAAAATTAAATTAATACACTGACCGGAAATATACACCTTTGACATCTTTTTGGCGGGAACTGTTGCCATAAGAGAATAAGTAATTTCCAACTCTGCTGAGTCATGGTCGTGGAACTGCTTTGCTAGCTCAGCGTCAAGCCTACTCAGAATTGAACAAAAACTTTCCTCTAGAGTCAGCTCAGAGATCAAGTTTTTTGAACCTCCTTTGAAACAGGCCTGATCAATCTCTGAAAGGTTTTGGTTGGTTTAAACAGGACTGAACATGAAGAATCTGCATTATACAGAGACTGCATTCTGCTCTGTTACATTAGCTTGTTCTGTTCCACATGCGTGTCTGTATTTATTTTCCCACACAACCGCCAAACCACGCCGGCACCTGTGTTGTTGACACACACTGCTTTTATTGTGGTTGTGGGCTGGGGTTCAGACAGCCCGATGCATTTGTCAGTAGGCGGCTGGATTGCTTTGAAGTTCACGTGTCGCACCTGTCAGGTGATATTATGCATTTGCTTGCTGCTTATCTTGGTAACCAAACTTCACCAGCTGTCAGATGCTATCAGACTTATGCTTTCATGTCTCACTCACTTTGAGTACATTTGTACAGTTCTACCTTCTCATAGTAGCACTCCTCAGAATTTGATTGCCCGGTCATTAGGATATGTTATATCAGTTTATTTGCATGTCATTTTGCAATACTCAGACCTATCTGGTGAAGAAGAACAAGCTGCATCATACCCATCCAGCATGTGTCAGTTTGGAAGGCAGACAGTACAGATTTGAAAGTGACTGTAGATATATAGAACTTATATGAACTTTTGTTTGTTTTTTTGTGGACAACACAAGACCAAGGTAATATAGCTAAATATTCAAAACATAGCACAATTGTTCTGGTTTACTAACAATTCTATCTATTTCTATTCTGTTTTTGCCTGCACAGTGAAGAGATGAACATCTACAGTAGAGATCTTCACCACTGATGCATCAAACTCCTCCAGTTACTTATTTTACAATAGGACTGCAGGCAATTGGTTCTAAAACCAATCTCAGTCATGGATTTTGTCAACATTATGTGAGGTTACCTATTAACTCATTTGTAATTTGGCTTATAACATGAGGAACAGGAATGGACTTGCTGCAGAGAAATGAAGAGTCTAAAAGAAGTTGTGTATAGTTATAGTTCTACATCAAGTCTACCAAGACTATTTACTTGTTTTTCCCTTTGAAGAGTCATGTCCTTGGAACTCATGTTTCCAATTACTCGCACTATTTGAGAGCATTTGGTGTTTAGTTGACAGCAATGGATTACACTATTTTATGCAAAAAAAAAAAAAATGAAAAAAATCACAGAAAGGCAAAATGATCCAATCCCTCTGGGTTTTGACCAAAAATTGAAACTTTGAACACGAGAGAGCCCCAGATACATTTAACTCGGCTGTGTGAGGAACTTCAGTAGAAGCTGCAGATGGGTAAGTGTCTCAGCGTCCCTGTTCTATGCAAGGGTTGATGGCCGGACTGCTCATGTAGCATAAATGAGCTCCCTAGAAGTGGACTCATTTTTCATGCCATTCTGGATTAGAAGTGTCAAAGAAATAGAACTCCACCGCAGGTATGAAAGCACAACTCCTGAAGCGGAGTCAGGAGGCGTGATTTGTGCTGACTTCAGAAAAAGCAGATCATCCATCTGTTGTTAATCGATCTGTGATGTGTGAAGGTGTGTTGGAGTTTATCGGTAATTATACCTGTGGATGAACCAGTTCTCTTCTAAGTACACACTGGCATCATGAGCGATATCTCTAGCAATGTTGAGAAGATCTACCATGGATTAGACTTGAAGGATGCTCCTGGAAAGCATTACAAAAGTCAGAATGCTGAGTATTCCATGTCCAAAATAATTATTAACTTTAGCAAAATAATAGTTTTAACATATTTCAATAATATATTTGAGGAATTTACGTAAGTGCAAATATAATATATGACATCTTTAGAACCAGGACTGCATGATATTTGCATTTAAATATACATTTATTATGGTTAATAAATATTAAAATGCCATTAGTTGAACTTAAAGTCCTAGTGCTTTTGATCCATGTATTTGTACTTTCATGTAAATCTATAGTCCTTGAAATACCAATAAACATGCTATTGAATCTTCTTGTGCACTTTTTTAAGTTTGTTAAGTACCCCATTATGGATTTTTGAAAATAGCCTTTGTGTTTAACACAAATTTAAATGAGCAAAAAACATCCTGCAAAGATTTTAAATGTAAAAATGAGCAGTATATAAAGTTATTGGTAACACTTCATTTACGGTAACAACATAAGTTGCTTATTACCATGTGTATTACTAGATTATTAGCCATTTAATTAGAACATCAATAATAATCAATAGAGCATCAATAATCAATAAGAAATAATTGATGATGGGCTGTTGAATTATTGAAAAATAATGCTATCTGAGAGACTAATCTAAAGAAAAGTGTTTACAGCTAATAGTGAAACTTTAAGTTAATTGTCTTTAGTAACACAGCCATTATTACCTCTTGTAAAAAGTCAAGCTGTTTTTTTAAGTTGATGGGTGAAGTACTCAGGGTAGTGCTAACAATGTGAGTGTGTATGTTAATGTGTGTGCGTCTATAAAGGGAGAGAGTACGGCAGACATCGAATATGTATTTCCATGCATATCAGAAACAATTTATGGCAAAAACCTGGATATAAAGTCTGTCCTTTTTAGGTTTGGGTTAGAAGGCTAAATCGTTTTTATCTAGTTATTGATATTACTATTTGGAGCATTGTTATATGATATACGTTTATAGAGTTTAAATTAATTTGTGAAATCTGTGATATTCATTAATTCCTCCATTAACTAAGAAGGAGTTAAAATGGGTTATTGGTTATTAGGACTTAAATAACATTGCCCCAAAGGCAATTCCTCTTTCTCACACCTTTTGGACTCAGCTCACGATTATATTTGTTGCGGTACTGAGATATATTGGACTCTGTGCAGTTATTGAGTGAACTTCTACTCCACATGAATGGCTTTGAGACCTCACTTTGTCCACCCAACAAAGATGTCTGTGCTGTTCTCACAGCAGCAAGAACAAATTATAGTCAACCACTGGAATCCTTCTCACACAATGGACAGATGAACCCGAACTGTGTATTTGTTGGACATTCTCTCGAGAAGAACTCTCAACTTCTTGTATACATGGATCTAATAAAAATTGTCAATTTATGGCATTTTGTGTCATTTTTATCTTTGCAAAAACAGTTTTGTGATCTCTCTCTCTCTCTCTCTCTCTCTCTCTCTCTCTCTCTATATATATATATATATATATATATATATATATATATATATATATATATATATATATATTACTCCGAAAATTACACAAGGCAGGAGTTTGGAAGTATCACAAAGTGAACCATTGAGCAAATAAATTTACAAATAAATGCATATTATGTAAAAATGAATGTTTTTTTAAATTTACATGCATGCAGACCTGTTGTTGAGGACTCCCAAAACAAAAATGCGAAAACTTTTATAATTTGACATTATTACAGTATAAAAAATCAAGCACACTGCTTTTGGGCATTTATTTCATCGGAAACTATCTACCAAATAGTAATATACACAGACAAAACACAACCATCAAATAAATAATCTAAAGCAAATCACAAACTATTCATTCAATAAACTAATGAAAAACATAGCAATGGGGTTTGCACTTATTACAAGACACTGTACACTCATAACGACATGTGTGTTCTTACTAGTCTTTAGTCTAGTTTCCCTCAGGAAGCTCTTGAGATCCCTCCGGTATCAATTCCAGCAGAGATAGGGCAGGCTGCAGACTCACCCCAATGCACGCCTGATGTTTTGGTGACTAAACTTGCTGTCAGAGGAATAGAAGAAATATGGTATTTTGCTGTGCCAACCATAAATTAGCCCATTGGATGATGGATCTTGCATTTTCATTTGTTTACCTGATTATGAGAACTTCCCATGAAGTCTAGCTCATCCTGTCAGAGCACACCTCAGGAAGGGTCTAATAAAGAAGAGATTTAATAATGCGCATGTGCTAAATTCATATATAGCAGTAATATTAGTAGAGCATAGAAACACACAGAGACACAAATCAATGTATTCATGGTTACAATCATATATATATATATATATATATATATATATATATATATATATATATATATATATATATATATATATATACAGATCTTACCTTTACAGCCACCTGCATTGGACTAGGCTCTAATCCCAATGGCTAGTCCTTCATAGACCACTCTCCAAATGCGCCATGACCTAAGCATCTACAAACAAAACATTAAGAGTATGCTTACTAATAATTTGGTCAACAATATCCTCCCATTCACATACTGCATTTAGGAGTTTCAGACTTCACTTATTAGGAGATTAATGGACCATGTGGTCAAACAGCATGCTAGCACAGTAGAAACTATGCAGCCTAACTGAACTATAAGGGGTGTGATGCTCCCCAACCTGGTGAGAGGGGATGTTACGCCGTGGCACCTCCTTTAGATCGTTGATGGGCGGTCTTTCCACAAAGCAGTAGTTGGGGATTGTAGTGATCATTATGGTGAAACTCTCAGTTTACTCAGCTTACAATCCGGACTCTGTAGCTCAAGTTGAATAGACTGGGCTCGGGGGTGTGACTACGTCTGTACACTTTGGACAACAATCAGCACAAGCGTGATATATTTTTCAGTTTGCTACATAACTAATAGCATAATGGGATTGTTGCCATTGTCAAATACATTCAGATTGTATTCATCTGAAATAAACCATCCAACTACGCAATAACTAGTGTTATAATGTTTGAGCACCTTTGGAAGCTAAATTGGACTTGAATCACGGGTTTAACATAAAATCGGTTTTAGCTTCTTTGTCTATCATTTTAATCATTTTAGTTAACTACAACAACCTTAGTAGTGACATTTTCTTGCAAATTTGGATGCCATGAAAACACTGGACACTTCAAAACAGTTTTTCCACGAACAGGCATATTAGTCCAAGTTTGGTGGGCTTGGCCCACACAGTAAACACATCGGTGCAGCATGTAGAGTGGTTATTCATAAGTGGTATTGTCAGGCAAGCGCATCGAGCTCAGTTAACAGCCCATTTATCACACATCTACTCTATTTATCACTCAGAGACTGCTACTACAGTGTAGGTGGACAGATGATGTGTTGATGCCATGACTCTGTGTGTATTATTAGCCAGCCAATGTCTCAGAGGCAGCAAAGGCATAGATCCTCATTTTGAATTCTGAAAGCTTGTGTGGCATGTGCAGCTGGACAGATTATACTGTTTCTTTAAAGTGCATTCAAATGCAGGTTTTTTCTTCAAAAAGCAAAATAACAAAAACAAAACATATAAATATACCAAGCGTATATATAATTTTAATAAATTTGACATTTTGCTACAGTGGCATCGAGATGAAGCTACAGTACACTTATAGAGTGTCCATGTACTGCCTAAGACCATAGTCATGTGGCCAGTAAAAGTGCAGGTTTATCCGCTCTGTTTCTAATACTAAAAAATGTAAAACATTCCCCAAATGACTTGCTCCAAGTATTGTGTTTGTTTAATCTCTGAGACTCCATGAAACTACACGCTTATAAAAGGATTTGACAAGGTCTGCCACTGATCACTTAACGCAGAGCGACCAGCATGGTAGCGATGAGTGCAAGTCCCCACTGACAGACCCACTGGCAGATGAGGCGGCTGAATTGGGCAACACTGCTACACAAACACACAGCAACAAATATACAAAAACAAATTGAAACAGAAATTAATGTCAATTATTCAGAAGTAGAGCTTTCATTTAAAATAGAATTAAAATCTGCATTATATTATTAATAATTGTTAAGCACCAAAAAATAAAAACAAAGTGTGTTCATGTCAGGCATCAAATCTACCAAACCAAAGTTTCATTAAAGGTTTGGATAAAATTTTGTCTTAAAACATATTCACAGATGAAACCAGTTTGCTTTTATTATGGAATACTTGGGAAAAATTTAGGAGTTCTAAATGTGTGCCAAACTAAGCCCATTATTTATAAGATTTTCTACTAAATAGAGACTCTAACCTACCCCAGGCAGAAAGTTGAAAAGTTTTTATCTGATACAATTAATTCTTCTTTTCTCCTTTATTTCTTAAAAACCTGTCAAGTGTTTACACTTTGGGCTTTTAGAGC
Source organism: Puntigrus tetrazona (assembly GCF_018831695.1). Taxonomy (NCBI): domain Eukaryota; kingdom Metazoa; phylum Chordata; class Actinopteri; order Cypriniformes; family Cyprinidae; genus Puntigrus; species Puntigrus tetrazona. Next base: position 88,906 of record NW_025048276.1, on the reverse strand, counting down.
TTCGAAGTGTTGATATTAGCATATAATTAGCATGAACCCATGGGCACCAGCTCACTTATTAACTAAACACTTGTGAAGTTGAAAACAGTGCTGGAAAGTACAGGAATTTCTTGTCGATTTGCATATGTGAGCAGATGTGTAAAACATTCTGAATTAATGGAGCAAAAAGAGGTGTGTAACAGTGGAGATGTTTTATCTCTTTCTTTGCAGCAAGCAGACTACAATGACAGTTATGACCTCTGCCAGAGAGACTGCTCGTGTGAAATTGAACTTGGCTTTCGCAGTGGGTACCACTCTTGAGAAGAACTGTCGTGTAGAGAACCTCTTGAACATTCATTTTACCATTTTATGGGATGGCATCATCTAATGGTGGTGAAGTGTGTTATGGATAAGACTAACCAGTTGAGTTGATGCAGGACCTCCATCTGAGACCAGCGAGGCACTTCATCACAGTAGCACACACACGTGCCTCAGAGGTCTCGTGGCAATCTCCTAAACTCCTGATGACTGCCCAGTTCTGCACTGGGTTGAAATATACTTCACCGTCGCCTTCCATCCCTGGAAATGACATTACCATACTTATGGGATGGTGAAGCACAGTAGGAAAGCTTGAGGCATATAATCAGAGGATTGTTAAACGATCACAACAGGGAGTAAGTTTTGGCCAGCAAGCAGACACCATAATCCCAGGTGGTTCAGGGGATTGACCACTATAATATGGATCCTGCACTTTTCTGTTTTAGAACTCACATTGATCTAAGGTTTTGGCTTCATTTAATCAACTCAAAATCTGAGGGGATAAGCAGATCAGTGAGGCTTACGATCAACTAGCATCCAAAATGGGAAATACAAAACACCTAATTGAAGAAAACAAGGATTCAATCAATGTTGGAAACACTGTATTAAGAGTCATTTTTGCGCCAGTCTTAGAAACAACACAAGTGTTAAAAAAAAAAAGCCTCACGTAAAGCAAAGTCAGTAAGTTTAATTACCAACGCAATGACATTAACAACATTTCCTGTGAAAAAGAATTCTGCCCAGGTGAAATGAACGAAAACAACACTTGGGGTTAAGGTTGTCATATCAATAGAAGTCTCAGTCTCACTGTAGACAGGTTTTTGTTGCTGGGGTCTACAGCTTCTGAATCATGCCATTAATATGTAGAATTTCTTATTTGTTCACCAGTGATGCTTTGGGAAGTAGTTTTATAGTTCTGCGACTTTTACATCATAATTTCATAGTACACAGTATACTTTCGCATTACATCAAACTGTTTTATCTTCCTTATAATTTGGTTACCTCAAGAAGGAGAAAAATTGCCTATTATTTACAGAACTCCAAGCTAAAGATAAAACTTCTTGGTAGTCAATCCTATTTCCAAAGTAGAAGTTCTTTCATCACTCCCAGTCCTGGAAGCATGGCACCTTCTCTAAGGCAAATTGCTGCCTGAGAGGAACTGTGAAACGATGTTTGTGTCACGCAGTAACTTTAGGTACAAACTTTGACTAACTAACAGTATACCACCAATAGCCCTCTATCATCAGACATCTGTTTTCCAAGATGCTTGCTATTGGCACTTTAATATTTCACTGCAAATTAAATTAAATGTCCTAATAAAACTTTCCACAAAAATGTGAAATTGATTCTTGCAGAATTAATTTAAGACCTTAATTGACTGCTAAAGAGTGTTTGGCCCCTGTTGTCTTGACTGCATCCCCTAGGTGCGTGTGCTTCTGCTATGTTCTAAAAGTACTTTATCTACCTCATTAGTGCAGAAAAAAAGAACATGTCACTGAGTACACTGGTAGACAGTATGCGTATTTAAATGTCACCACATATAAGTATGAATGCTAGCAGCAAATTCAATGTGTACCTTTAATTCAATAATAGTTAACCGTTCATATTTTTAAAAACTAAAGTTGGCTCAATGTTTTTTGTTATTCTTTTCAATAGAAAATAACCTCTTCTTTGCAGGGATTAGGGAGATTGTGTGCAATGCCAGCACAAAAACGCCACAAGCGTGCTGAAAATGAAATACAAACAGTAACCTATGCCATCTGGCCCTTTTGTTATCATTATTAATGTACTATGAGTTAAAACGCACTTCATGATCTTAATCTTGATTGATCTTAGTTACAATCCATATATGTCTATGAGACTTTGCAGGATTTATGTCAGCTTTATTCTACTAACCTAAACCTACACCAACAGTCTAATTTGAGAAACAGTAGACATGTAGCTGCAAATTGTTGAGAAGTTGACATGTAGTTACAGTTACTTACAGTTAGTAGAATGTATAAAGTGTAACGAAATGTAATCCACCAAACTTTTGCAAGTGAGATGGAAATATAAAATTCATGAAATACATAATATAGGACATGAAGTATAAATGCATAGTGTATAGTGCATCATTTGAAGGACACAACTAAAGAATGTTGTAATTACCTTTAGGTGGCTCCAGGTACATTTCCCCATCACAAGACTTATGAGCGATGTTCCATCATCTCCATCCTTTCTTGGATCATTATAAATTGCCAGATACCCCTATAGTCATGGGGTTGGCTGATAATAAATGAAACAAAACTAAAAAAGTGAAAGAAGATATATAAAATAAACAAGGTTAAACCTAACCTCTGTATCCTCAGCTCCTCCACCAGCTATGCAGGCCCCTCCACCACCTCCAAACCTCCTCGGGTTTCCAACCCATGGCGACCAGGGATCTCACTGACCTCCTGAATGAGTGGTCTCCGCGCCCGAGAACAGGGCAGTGTCATTTCAGCCTCCACCACCATACACAAATCCACAGAGCCAGACAGATCATAGAAAATGACACTAAAGACACTGATGCTCCATTTCAGTTTCTCTCTGTGGCTAACTGGTTTCACAGTGACAATATAACTTTTATATATATATATATATATATATATATATATATATATATATATATAACCATGCTCAAACAGATCTATGAATGAGTGATTTCAACAATTTCTCCAGAGAAAAATAGACTCTATGAACATCCCTGTTCTATTCCTAAAAGCAGGTCAGTGCTGTTGTAGCATGAAAATGTTAAAAATAAAATGTGGCAAATTATTTCAGGCGTCAAGCTGTCTGCATTTTCATCTCTAAACAGTTTCTGCATTTATAGCATGTGGAAGGGCGTAGCTGATTGACAATGAAAGTTTGAGATGGCGGGATGGATATGTTGCCGTGATCATTGCTAATAGCTGCTAAGGTGTTCTGAGTGTTTTAAGTTGATACTAAGTCTTGCATTGACTTTATGCCAATACATTTCTGTACATTTCCTAATGGGAATGATTAAAAAACATGAAAAGCATTGAAATTCTAGGAATTAAGAAAGGTTTGTAGTATATAGAGCAAAATAGAGCTGGCCTTTAAAAGAGTGCGATAGAAGCCACATAATGAATGATTGTCGAAACAACCAGAACACCCAGAGAATTGATGCATGGGCAGATGTGGCTAATTTACTTAGACTTATGAGCACACACTATTATTACTGTTATTTACCACCTTCCTATATGTGTATCAAAGAATATCAAAATCAATATTCTAATATAATTTTCTGCCTCAGTCTTATTCAGGCACTACTATAAGAAATTTGAAGAGCACCTCAAAAAAAAAAAAAATCTTAATCAATCTCAGACTAGATAAGAGACTATTTTGAAGCCTAGCAGAAAAAGAAAATTATCATGGCCACCACCGCATCACATTAGGATAAAAGCCTGGGGAACAGCATTTTCCTTGTCAATCAAACTTTCCTATTCTGGTAAACAAGCATGGTTCCAACATCTACACCCAAGTAAAAAAATAAATAAAATAAGAATCTCTATATGCTTTTACTGTTCTATGAGCTCCTGTTTGCCAGAAGCAGTAATACACACTAGTTCAGTATTGTAAAAGTTTCTAATTAGTTTACAATACAGGGAAATCTACTGGGGTTACCTGCAGCACAGATTTCCATTGCGACCAGGAATGCTGGGATCCCTGTCAACCATACTTCCTCTGGGTTTCCCGATTGGCTGCTGTAGCCGTCCACCTCCAGCAGCAATGAGTAGTGGAATGTAAACTCCATTTACCTTTTAATCCCAACAGAAACAGGAAGTGTGAGACTATGTTTGTATAAGGAAAACTTGAAAATGTTTCCAGAGTGTTGCTATGCTAGATTTTAGAATGGTTTTGCTCTGCTCAGTGATTTGCTGGTCATCCCAATCTGTATATATGAGAAAGCATACTTTACTATTTTTGTAGGAACACCATGCATAAAAAAATGTATGCCATAAAATGACATGACATACATATTGTAGTAAATTTACCATTATATTAGACAATATATATATATATATATATATATATATATATATATATATATATATATATATATATATATATATATATATTATTTATTCATTGTTATTTATTTATTTATTTTTATAGTGTCTGCTTGAAAACATAAGTACCCACCTCCTCCTCCACCACCTCTCCTTGAGTTGGGTCCTGTTGATGGATGGTCCTTGCTGTTTCACTTTGCAGATCCGGGCCATTGTGAAAGCTCCATCTAATAGCTAATAATAATAATAATAATAATAATAATAATAATAATAATAATAATAATAATAATAACCGTAATAAATAATTAAAGATTATAAAATATATAATCATATGCAATACTTTCATTTTAGAAAGCAAATAACATAGGATGTTTTGGTAGAAGAACACTCACATTTGGGCAACGTCCTCTCCTTTCTGTCCCACCAGAATATCTAAAGCAGCTCATCCTTCTGTAACAGGAAGTCTCCAGTCATGTACACCCCATGACTTGTGAACAGCCTGGACACTCACGTCCTCAGCTGCTCCATACGCCGTGATCCTAAGCCCAAGACAAGTAAATGAGCAGTCATTTAGCTGCTTTTCATCAAAGTGACTTATGGTGCACTTATTGCAGGACAATTCTCCATTGAGTGACCAGGGGTTAAGTGCTTTGCTCAAGTTCACAATGGCGATAGTTTCTTCACACACACTTCACAGGGGATCAAACCGACAATCTTTAATTACAATCCTGACACCCAGAAACTGCACCACCATTGGCACCAGGGATGGCATGAATGCTCTGTTCCTAAACCTAGCAGGCTACCTGCATTATACTGTCTACAGCTGCCTCTAACTGAGATGGAGACATCATAAGTGGATGAAACACAACTTTTAGTAATGATCTCACTACTGCAGTTCCAGCTGATTTTGACCTATTAACATGTTGCTAAGCAATCAATGCTTTACTGTATTTATTCCTTTAAAATTACACAGCACGTTAATATTATGAAAACAGTCATTTTAGTACTTCTTTTCAGAAAATAAGTCAGACAACTGTAATTTTGCTAAATTTGTGAAAAACACAGATAAATTGCACTGTCAGAAAAAGAGAAAAAAAACTTTCCTATAGGCTGTCATTCTAAACAACAAGTGTTTCTCACGATTACTGCATCAACCATATTGGATGGATTATTTGAAGCTGAACTGGTTGTTATTTATTTACTCCCACAGGAGCTACTTACAATGCCATCTCGGTATCACGGCCGATGAGATATTCAGCAGACAGCATAATATTACCTTCTGAGGAAACAGCATTTGCATCAGGGCATGTCTTAGAATATAGTCTAGATAGGCAGCTCACTTTGAACAGAGCTGGAAAAAAACACCAGAGCTGTTTTCTTTACAGACTTTGCTAAGTGAATGTCATTATCAGTCTGGATGCTACTGAAGCAGTGCAGCCCGATGAAATGTGTTTCCCATTCCTCCTGCTCCACAGGACAATTACCTGAATGGCCTGACGGGCTTGATAGCTTAGGCAGCAATTGTGCCGAAGAGAATGTTTCATTTCATGGTTGAAAAACTAACTACTAAATTCCTAGAGAGCTCCAACGGTATGACATTTTGGCTTGGTGGTCAGGACATAGTAATATTAATGTATGTACTGTACCTGTATTTCACTTGTCTCTGGAACCCTCCATCTGGATGCCCTTGAATGGTCCCCCTTAGTGCCTACAGTAGCAGTGACATTGGTGTTTCGGTGTGAGTTACTGCACTGGGTGGCGTAGAGACGTCTTGTCCTGTTGCTCACAGGTATGGAACATCCGCCAGCTGAAAACACACACAAATGTCCACAGCAAATGTATTAGCTTTGTAAATAAAAATACTTCTTGTTGGAGAAGAAAAAAAAAAATCAACACTATGGCAAGACAAAACAAATTAGTAGCGAAAATAGAAAAGAGATGCTATGTGATGTGTTTGGCAGACCTCAGGCTGTTCAAAAAAGCCACAGACAATTTATAGTTTCCTCTCTTCTTAGCTGGAAACCTGTAGAATGCTTTCACAGACACAAAACAGCACTGCATAGAAAAGTTCATTCATTTGCTAAATGTCAAATGCCCTTATTCATGAGAGAATGAGGATTCTGATTAGGGTTCACTTCGCTAATACTGACAACATTCTGATAAGATATATAGTAGGCTCACATCCAATAGATTCAAAGGTTAAGTGTATTGCAGGTATGTTGCACCACATATCATTTTTTTTCTTTTCTGAGATCTTTATCAGCTCAGTAGCTATACAGACTGAGGCTGACTTACGTCATCTTCATGTGCCATTTATTATCTTTATTTGGCAATTGTCCTATAACAGTGCTTAGATTAACACAAATATGGCATTTGGATCTTTTAAATTTAGGTTACTTGGGTTCCAGTGAGGACAGGTTTCATTAAAAGATATTGTAATTGGTGTTTTGAAATTGAATCTTTTCGGGTTTAAATTAAGGTAGCAAATCACGGTTGAATTTTTCATCTATTCATTATCAACGTTAAGTGCAAACTTTTACTTGTATTTATATTTAGTTTCTTTTTGTCAATTTGTCAGCGTTAACACACATCAGAGACATGTTAATTGCAGTTAAAATTGATGGGTAGGAAAGTTTATTATTGATCTACTGGGCAATGTGTAAATTAAATAATATAGATGCAGCTGCTCATTTATTTAATGATCATGCAATTTACTAGAACAGTGCAAATTAGCGCTGGGCTGCAAACAGAAAGCAGAGACAATGATAATCAGGTGCGGGTAATCTACTAACAACACAGAGTGTATAATAGGTTAAGACCTGTAAATCACCTTGCATGATGCATTTCAATACTCTCCTCTTTGAAAATCTTCAGGTCTGAAACGGAAACTCCAACAAATATATGTGCAATAAGTCACAAAATAAGGATTTTTCATTGAAATAAATTGTGTACTTTTTTTGTACTGAATTGCAGACTGTTCTAAATTTTATATCAATAACAAAATTACAAACAAGTAATTTTTATATGTTAGTCAAACACATCAAAATGAGGGGTATTTTAACACTGTATTTTAAGGTGTACTGAATGTACTTACTATTATAATTGCAATAAATTAAAGCATAATTACATGCAAGCTAAAACCAAACTTTAACCATAACCATATAGTAAGTAATATCATGAGTAAATTTAATATTACTCAGTATTTAAATGTATAATTACACTGTAACAATGGTAACATTAAAATAAAGTGATATGTGATAACAATTGATTTAAATAACTTTTATTCAATTAATGTATGTCTTTCAAGATATATATATATATATATATATATATATATATGATTGAAGATTTGAAGTATAGACTTGAAGTGCACATTCAATAAGCTTTTTTTCACCTATCTGTCACAAAGGGCGGTAGATTGGGGCTGGAACTAATCGAATAGCAATCCAATCCAGTTTTGAAATGAATCACCAGAGCTGACTGGGAGACCAAGGTGAGAAATACAAAGTCTCTAAGTTATAAAACATCCCCTGAAAAAAAATAGACTTTTCATGCAGTGATGTTGTTCTAGTCTGCAAATCAAAGTATCCAAATAAAAGTTTATTTGCTTTGCCAGTGAACCTACAGAGATCTGTAATTAGATCTGAAGATAAAGGAAGGTTTATGCTTTAAAGAGAGGTTTGTGGTAGACAAATATCACCAATTATGGTCTTATACAGCTTCCTTTTATTAGAGTTCTTGAAGGTTTGATTGGGTAGAAGTGAACGAGTCATCGAAGCCAGAGCGTTAAGTGCGCCAGTGCATCAAGTGAGGTTAGCGGCCCGCTCTCTTTCTCATCTGAAGAAGCAATCACGCAGACAAAGCCAGAGGAAGTAATCAATGAGACAAAAGGCCGAGTGAGCTGATCTGACAGAAGAACATGCTGCCCCTCTCCTCAGCACTTCAAGATTTGAGTCAGCGTTAAGGCATACTCCCACATCCAACTGGGCTTACTCGCCCAGTGAGATGCCTTGGGTGGCAAAGGAGAAATTACTAGTGGAAGACGGAGAGGAGGGCAAGGAACAGAGAAGAGAAGGTAAAATTAGAGATAGAAAAGAGGGTGAGTGGAGGCAGGGGCACAAAATATCAATAGTTGCACAATTTATCAAACGCGTCAAAACATTTTTAAAGTTTTATCAATTATACATGACTGAATCAAGCGGAGAGACTGGTGTGCAGCTTCTGATTTCTTTGAGTTTCAAAAGAAAACAACTGCTGAAATAGAGAACTTCAAAGCTTTTACCACTGAGTGTGCCTGGAAAGAAAGTGTCTGTGTTTAATTTATTAATTGTCTTGAGCAGTTGTGGTTTTGAACAGCCTCAGAAATTATAGGTTAAAACTAGGAGGTATGACCAAAATACTTTTTAATAAAGCACATTAATTTAAACTAGGGATGACTTCATATTGGTTCTATTACTAATTATACATACAAATTAACAATGTCTCTTTTAGGTTCTTTTTCTCTCTCTCTCTCTCTATATTTTTACTACAGCGTAAAAACATTGCAAAATTTTCATCTGTTTATACGTTGAGACTCAAACACTTCAGAGATTAAATTATTATATACCTTATATAAAAGAAAACAGTCTTTTGTGCAATGCAAATTTGATTCAAATTGCATGCAGATTCTAAATCCAAAAAATTTCAAGTAATAAATAGATAAATTGCAAAAAGTAAAATTAAATTAAATTAACATCAATGGGCATGACATCTATCCTAAGTTGTAATGACTCATATACTCACTATCACATGCAATGGTTTACAGGGCTGAAAATTGTAAAGTGCGCAAAAAAGGAGGTGTATAGAAAGAAGTGAAACAATTAATTTCATAGAACATTCAGTACCAGATAGTTATCCTTTTGACTTTTCAGACACTGCAGAGACGGTGGAAGGTGTTTTTTTGACCATTCACAGCTGAACTACACCACAGAATGGCCTGTGTGAGGAGTCTTGATAATGAGTCTTAATGAATAGCAGATTAGCTGCTCATTCAGATTTATTAAGGCTGAAATGGCGTGGGAGGCATTTCACAAACACTCAAGCTCACCATATTGATAAATGGCTATGCTACAATGAGCATGAACATAAAAGGAACACCTGTATATGCTATGAGCAAGCAGATCAGTCTTCCCACTGTTGATGGCATTTGCAGGACATTTTCAAAGGTCATGCGCTAGATGGCTGATTTTATAAACGATTTATGCATGTTCACTAGAAATCATTCTAATATGAAGCAATGTTATACAATACAGGCTTCATGAGCAATTCTAACAATTGAAAGCATTAATGTGAAATACTCTATAGTATTTTGACAAAAATATGTTTTAGGCCAGTTTACAGAATGGATCTTGTATTTGTCACAATTAAGAGTCTGGAGGAATGAGAGCTGTTTTGAGAGAAGCAGATATGAGACATTTATTTTTCTATAATATATGTGAACAGGACCAGGCAAAGATGCAAATCCTTTATCATCAATATCACTTCACCTCCACAATTTAGTACAGATTATGACATTACTTATGTTCTGGGGCGATTAGTATGTTTCCCTGGTTTTAATAGCCACATACTGGCTCAGATGTGCACTAAAATCTTTAGTGTGAAAGCACACTTAGATATTATTCACCTTTCAACAGTGTCTGAATGGAAGACAATGGTGCAGCAATAGTCCAGTAGATGGCACACTTTCTTTTTTTCTGCAGTGCGCTTCCATGACAGAGAGAGAGGAAGAGAGACAGTATCTGAGCCCCTGTTCATAAGCATTCATCTTTTATATCCATTAGAAGTCCAACATATTTGGTGTACTCAAGCATTTCAACAATTTCAATGTGCTCAGAAGGAATTACGTGGTCTGGACTTTGAATTAGGTGCTCTGATGTTTGCAGCGCATAACTCATAACTTTCTGTGAAAACAAAGATCTTTACAGAGTCTTTATAAAGCATGGTGCTAATATTGTTGGAGCTGGGAGAGTTGATTAGATATGGCATCTGTTTTATCAAAATATGCATTGGCTATCATGTGAGAAACAATTTGTGTGTTTCAATTAGCATTACCCCCCTCCAAAAAAACACTTGGTTGACACTTGGTTTTTATATTTTGGATGTGTTTTCTATTTTTATTTTGCTTTGTATGTTGACATAACTGCTGCTTAACAGTACACAGTAGTGTGATCATATCACGGTAGTGTGATCATATCTGCTGCACACAGTAGTGTGATCATATCATTAGAGAAATTATCTAGTTAGTCATGGTTTTCCCAAAACCGTAGTAGCATGGTTGTGTTTAAACCACACAGGACCCTCGTTAATGACATTGCATGCAGGTGGAGGAGCATTAACTTCTGCTGTTTAATCAATTTGATAATTCAATTTAAATGTCCAATTATTGCAGTGCATTTGCACAAACAACAAAACAGCATTTATTTTTTTTATTATAATCACATTAAAATGCAGTATGTAATTGATGTACACTTCATTCTCCTATAGGGTTGCTATGAGGTGCTGTTGTAACAAACATGGACTACTTCATTATTTTTATTCCACAGTTGTTTTGCTTTATTTGATGTATTATATTTCAATCAGACAGATGCTTCTTGCCTTCAATATACCAGCATAATGACTAACCATTAAACAATGACCGTGTTTGTTTTAGTGCTCATGCACTCTACAGTTTCAGTACAACAACACGAATAACTGTGTTCTGCACCAAACTTCAGACTTGTAATCACATTGGGGCAAATTTCAGACAGAACAAGCCAGATAAAAGTTAGAAACAACTCAAAAAAGACAAACAGCTCAAGCACATGAAAGTAGCTAAAACTCACATTCTGTAGACGCTCCAGGCCCTCCATAGAGTGCTGTAGTGGTCTTGATGTTCTCATTGCTCGGTGTGAACAGCACTTGTGTGTAGGGCTTGTGGGAGCCACCGAGGAAATTCTCCATTGGCTGAAGATGAGAGAAAAGACACAATACATTGTTGTGGTCCAATACTCCTGCAGCAAGAGAAAACGTTGCAGGCATTGTTAAAGCGCAGTTTCTGTAAGCCTATAGATAATAGCTGTATTTTGGCTCAATAAACATACTTTTAGATAATACATATCACGACAATACCCATTCTCGGAAGCTGGTAATGATATCCACATTCTTGTCTTGAACTGTTTGAATATACGAGACATGCAGTGAATAAATGGCTCAACTGTTTGCATATCTTTCAAATGTTAATGATATGCTAATAAGGTTGCTTGCTGATGATGTAGGAGTCTTAAATGGGTGAACACTTGACCTCAAAATCTTGATATGCATTACTCGACAGGAACATTCCATGTCACTTAGTGACTACTTAAAAATGCAGATCACAAATGGGCTATTATTTTATACACAAATAAAACATAACCTTTAGTGATAATTGCTAATACATCAAGCATTTATGGCTATCTGTCATTTTTACTTTCGTTGGTAAAAGCTGTTACTGGGGTCATGTAATATCTAAGCTAGATGCCTTTGCATTTCATGAGATTTTTTTTAAGATTTTTTCTCTCTTTGACTGGAATTGACATTTCCATCACCTCCCCTCATGCGATTTTCATGGGGTAATATTTTATGGACCACTCAATGCTAAAACATAGAACAGTGAGCACTGGGGATCTGTATAATTTTACACCAATTGCGTTGTCCATTTCTTGATTCTGATTTGCTGATATGTTGATTGCACGACTACGAGGTAGCACTTGTTGGCAGCCTAACATTGGCAAGTCAAGTTTCTGTTTTTGGCCATTTCTAGGAAGATATTTTATGTGTGAAGGTCAGAATATGTGAAGAAAGAAAAAAAAGGAATAACTATGATTCCTTTATTGTCATGGGTAAGGGTAATGGGTAATTTTCAAAGAATTCTTCAAAACCTTAGTGGGGTAAAATATCTGACAGAAACAAATATTTAAGCATTTGTCTTCAAAGAGTTTCTAGACAGTTCTAGTTTAATTATAAAGTATGTAACACTTGTACTCCTTGGACATAAACAAAACTAGACAACCACCACCAATGGTGTCAAGAGTTTAGTTCATATTTCTTAATTATTATGACAACAAGCCACATTGTTCCAATTGACAATTCCCTGTGAAGACAAATCATCCTAATCCCCCAAACGTAGCTGTTCAGACAATACTGGGACTCGGTGAAAAATGCTACCTCTCATCTCCATCCCTTAATCATCTCTTTAAAAATGCTCATCTACTCCCACGAAACTCCTGCACCACTCTGACTGGAGTTGGTATCATTCATCTCAATCTGGACTTCCTGTTGCAAGTGCTTTCCCATGAAGCACCATTTCATGAGGCTTATTATCTGTCGTCCCATTTCAGGAATCAAGAAGGAAGTTTATCTGATAAATTCCTATCTCTGAGACACCCTGCCTTGAGTCTCGTCACATCTGCTTTGTGTTTCGTCTTCGCGATGAACAGACTAAATCAAAGAAATGAGTAGATAGCAGTTACTAAAGAAAATTACTAAAGACAATATGTTTAAAAAGACACACAAAAAAGCATTACTTTAAAAAAGTACCTTACTAGTACTGGGTTGGAACCCACTTTGCCCTCATAAATGCCTTAATTGATCATAGCATAGATTCAACAAGGTCCTGGAAATATTCCTCATGGACTTTAGTCTATATTGACATGACAAGCATCATGTAGTTTCTGTTGACCTCACATCTATTATTCTCACATCTATTATTCCACATCTCAAAGACGCTCTTTTGGATTGAGCTCTAGTGAATATGGAGGCCATTTCAATGCAGTGTACTCAATGTCATGTTCAAGAAACCGGTTTTAGATAATTTGAGCTTTGTGACATGGTTCATTATCCTGCTGGAAGTAGCCATTATAAGATCGGCACACTGTGGTGATAAAGGGATGGACACGCACGGTCAGTAATAATACTCAGGTAGGCCGTGACATTTAGACAATGCTCAAGTAGTCCAAAGTGTAAAAAAAAAAATGTAAAATACTTCCCACACCATTACACCACCACCGAATGGTTGATACAGGGCAACATGGATCTATGCTTTTATGTTAGTTCTGACCTTACTATCTGAATGTTGCAGCAGAATTCAAGACTTATCAGACCAGGCAGTCTTTTCCAGTTTTCCATTGTCCAATTTTGGTGAACTGTAGCCTCAGTTTCCTGTTCTTAGCTGACAGGAGTGCTATCTGGTGTAGTGTTCTGCTGCTGTAGTCCATCTACTTCATGCTTCAAGCTTCAACATATTGTGCATTCAGAGATGCTCTTCTGCAGATCTCAGTTTGTAACAAGTTTGAGTTGCTGTCTTTCTATCAGCTCAAAGCAGTCTGGCCAGTCTCCTCTGACCTCTGGCATCAACAAAGCATTTTCGCCCACAGAACTGCCACTCACTGCATATTTTCTCTTTTTTGTACCATTCTCTGTTAACTCCAGAGATAGTTGCACGTGTAAATCCCAGCAGATAAGCAGTTTCTGAAATACTCAGACCAGTACCAACACGTAAGATTGTCTTGACTACATGCCTAAATGCATCAAGTTGTTACCATGTGATTGGCTGATTAGAAGTTACATCATGTTACATTATTACTTTGTATGAAATAAACTCTTCCAGATAGCAGTGCTATACTTGGCAGACGGTCACCCTATATAGAAACTGAAACACTTGCAATGCAGTTCATTGATTTTTGTTGATCATAACATCATTCTTTTGTTTTGCACTGCTCATTTGCAGTCTAGACACGGTGTCATATGCAATGTGCCTATCTTAGGGAAGGGCAGGGTTTTTCAATTGGATTTGTCAATGCATAAATGAGATAAATAGAATAATGCATGCTTCTTATCTGATTTCAACTGAAGCATGTAAATGTAAATTTAAAAAGTGACATTCTATATTCTACTTCCAAAAAATGACACAATAGGCTACTTGTAATGCATTACCTATAATATAGTAACCACTAGGCCATGGCTCTGACTATTCATGTAGTTTTAATTTCACTATGTATGACAAGTTATGTATAGATTGACTGCAGCAGCACACACTGCAGCAGACAACTTTGGCTGGTGGTCAAAGACAAGATTTCTTGAACTATGGAAGAATGTAATCCTTTGCTCCAGGGAGAACTGTCACTCAGCAGTTTTTTTTTTTTAAATCTGCCAGGACAATCAGAAAACAGCTTAGTCATCACTCTTCAAATACTTCAATATGTCTCCATATCCAACTGGCTAGTTGTGATAGTAACATGGTAGGTCAATGATAATCCAAATCCTAAAGCCTAGAATGACCTCAAGACCTTACAATAATAATAAAAAGTGTTCCCTGATCATTTAAGTCACTTAATTGTTCAAAAGTAATGTTTACGGAATTGTCCAAAAATGTCTCCATGTTTGCTGCTGTCTTTTAATTTTACTCACATAAATTGACAACACACACAATGCTGTGCCAATTTGAAATACTGCGTTGATCAGATTGATGCCACTTTTACTGATAATGACAAATATGGTTAATGCGATTTGGAAATGATGCAAGTCAGGCTCAAACTTGTGTTTCTCAAATCAGAACCAAGGCTCAATGTGCTGAGAGGCTGTGTTAGGGCATGGCTCGATTTTGTGTTAGTATTCTAATCTCACATATACCCTGAAGGTCTGAATGAATTCAGATGAAGCTGGAAGTCAGAGCGGTTTCCTGCCCACTGTCAGTTTCTCTTAAGGGGGATGTCAGATGAGGACTTTTATATGCATGCTTTGTAGTCTAGATAGCAGTACTTATTGGAGAGCTGCAGGGAGAACGATAAATCAAACATGTGCAAACTTGTAAAATTCTCTTGACACAATAGTAGAAAAGAATGGGAATTGCACCTACATATCTTTAAGCTTTAAAACTTAAGCCACACTTTAAAATATATGGATTAAATTGCATCACAACAAAGCATATTGAACAACAAAGCATCACCTGTAAATATTAATGTCTATCTATCTATCTATCTATCTATCTATCTATCTATCTATCTATCTATCTATCTATCTATCTATCTATCTATCTATCTAAGCATGTATTTATTTATTTCTATTTAATGGCAAAAATATATAGTCCAAACTATTATTGTTTTAAAGGGTATGTGTGTAGCTGTCAGTCATACACGAATGTTTACTATAGTCTTTAATTTAATTTTAATTTAGTTTCATAAACAGATAATCCTTTCTGGATTACAATCCAGAATAAAAAAGTTAATTTCAAAGACTGGTTGGTTATGTACTTAATCAAACATTGATTTTCAAACATTTTGAATTTTTTCCCAAAAAGTTACAGACTGCAGCTTTAACTTTGGACAGTCTTTATCTCCCTTTGTCAACAATTCAGTATTCCAATGTCTCCATCCAAACAGCATCCCTGGCCCACATAATCCCTGTGAGATACATTGGAGAGCTCCACTCATGCTGCTGAGAAAGCAAAGCATTCCATGTCACTCGTTAGGGAAACACCAAACCATCGCTGAGCAGCTGGCATTGTCATAAAAGCAGCACTGGATGATTTTACGAGGTTTTGGGCACCACAGGTATTGCCACACAATGAGTGTCTGGGCATAAAATCCTAAAAAAACCTAGTATGACTTTCCTGACAGCTTTTTTTTTTTTTTTTTTTTTTTTTACTGTTCCATCACAGGCTGCTGCTCTGGTTAGGCTATGCTAATTTTCTTATTGATATGACTCCCTGTTCCAAAGAGGAAACTAATAAAAACAGGATAAGAGAGACTGCCGCCATGCCAAAGCCAGGAAATAGAGGTAAACACCCACACAGTGAATCCAATGCCATCTGTTTCAATCGGAGAACAGTGAGATTTGTTGTGGCCCTTACAGGAAACACACACAACAACAGAATTGATGAATGCATTTATCACCATTTGACAGAGGCCACGCCCAGAGCAAAAATTTTTCATGCATTTTTTCACTATTGAATGTTACCACAACCTCATCACAGGGGTAGACCTACTAGAGCCATCTGCGGTTAAGAGCTTTGCACCATGAAACAATTTCGATACATCATGCATCATAACGTGATTTGTGAGAATAAAAGCAGCCTTCTGGTTACCAGCTCTGAGTTTAACCTCTAAACCATGGCTTTTAAGCTCCAGGCTTCAAGGCCACTGTCCTCCAGATTTAACTTTTAAAATTCAAACATGTTGAGAATTTTTGCATCAGTTACTGAATTTTAATAAATTATCATGATGTTTTAGATATTTTAATGCAGTAGTTGCATTTTATTACTTATGTTAAAGTCTTACCAAAACCACTTTTATTCTCCAGTTTGATATCTTTTCCATTTTGAGCACAGTTTGTGACACTGAGATTAGATTTCTCCTGGAAAGGAACCTGATGTCAGATAACTACAGCATTTTTTTCCTCTGGAGAAGACTCTAGATTCATCCATTCTATCTCTTTGCTGTCTAGAGGAAACAACTGATCTTGTGTGATTTTTCTATCCTAAGGGCCCTGTCCCCGTATTATGTAGCTGGTACCAAATTTTAAACAATTACATTTTAAACAAATCAGTCATGTCAATGATACACAACACTCAACCTTGAAACAATGCTAGATGCTTAGACAGCAAACCCTAGTGTGATGATGTATAACTATAATATTTCATTTAGGCGGGGAATGAGGGCATAATGTATAACTCTACACATTCCAAAGTGTCATCGGAAAGGGAAATGGCAGAGAGGATGGAATAAATGGCAGCCGCAGTGCTGCCGTGGCGAATCGATGTGTGTCAGAAAATGGCGTCAAATATAAATTGCTGGGCAAATATTTCATGGAGCAAGTGAGCCATTCAACATCAGTGGCACTCTCTCTCTCATGCCAACCGAGAGAGATTAGGATGCTTTGTGAAGCGCTCAGATCTTATAAAGATATATATCTCATCGTGTCTAATGATGCTTTAAAATCATCACACTGTGAGGATCAAAGTGCCAGCCATCAAGACGGAATATTCCCTGCACATATTATTTATGTATGTTCAGGTTAAGCTGTCTGCTTTGCTGTGTATTAGTTGTCTTTAATGCAAGGATACATTATTGAAAGCTAAAACAAACTGGAATTATAAATTAATGTGTTTTAAACAGCACAGCAAACAACTGTAAAGCCCAATACACTCCTTCTGGGAAGTAAACCACTTTTTTCCTCTCACTGTTGCCAGGGTCTAGAAGGGCAAATGTATGATGGAGTCAGTGCCAAGTTGATTCTATCTGCCAAAAGCTGAAGTGCATTGGTTCTTTCAGAGAGAGAGGAAAAAGCTAGATACCATAAGGCACACAAATAAATGATCTTATCCTGTTTAATCCTAGAGGTTTGCATTAATGATTCCCATTCCTGTTCTTTTCCCAGCTGTGCAATATCCTGTGCTGATCTCCTTCAAATCCCTCTAAAGAGCCCCCTCAGACAGCTCACAATTCCATTCACAATCAAAATGTGGAACTCAAGAGGATGCTTTACTTGTCAATGTCCTCTTAGCACTGGCTAAAAGGTCTTGTCATTCTTGTGTCATCACTGACCTGGCATTTCATTGAATGTGTCACTGTTTGAAGAGTTGATTACAGCCTCAGCAGAGAGCGATTTGTATGAAATATTCAGAAAGACCTGAATCTACATTGTGATCTGTTTTTGCAGCTTCATATTTGGATTCATACATTCCAAAAATATTTAATAAATAAAAAAGTGTACTCTACTCACTATGAACTATAAGGCAAAAATGTTAAGTCATATTTTTTGAATATCAGTTAATTTGGTAACACTAGAATCAATAACACTTGTTAACTATTAACTACGACGTTTTGCATGCTAATAAAATGTTACATATATTTTTATATATATATATATATATATATATATATATATATATATATATATATATATATATATATATATGTGTGTGTTTGTGTGTGTGTAAATACATCTGCAAATGTTTTCATTTTGTAATGGTAAGCATAAAAACTACTTTCTTGATTTCAAGTTAAAACAGCTATTTGCTCACAGCAAATAAATCCTGTCAATTCGCCAGCTCTAGAACCCTCATTATGAACAAAAAAAGTTGATGTCAACCAGTGAAAGTCAGCCAGTCAATAAATACTTATGATACGCCCACAGAGGATCAATTTCAGGTACCCTAGCGCTATAATCATAAAAAGAAAAAAAAAGACTACTGCTAATTAAGGGTAGTTTCATAGCGTTCTTTTTAGGCAAAGTCAGTTCTCTAAAAATTATATTTCAGCTTGAATAGAGTGGTGGTATCAGCCACTAAAAAAGCAATTAGTGGGTGGAAAATGCTAACGCGAATAATTTTTTATTAAAATAGCTACTTCTCTCATCTCAAAAATGGCAGAGAATGAAAACAGTTAAGCTGCGATACTTACTTTCAAGGAAGCACTCCATGCTCAGAGTGAAGTTATCCACAGCAAATGCAATTCCTGCACTCGAGGAAATATCAGCACTGAACTGCAGGTAGAATCTGAAAGTGAGACACAGAAAAACAGAGTAATATTAAAAGAGAGACAAAAAAACACAAGGTGGTAATGCAGTTTATAAAGGCTTACGTAATATGTATATAGTGTTAACTAATGTAGTACAGCAGACGTATAATGTATACAGTAAAACCCATCATATTCCTCATGCTACATTGTTTTGAATAAATCCCTGGGATTTAAAACCCCTTACCCTCTATAAATTAATATGTCTTATACCAATAAATGGGTCAGAATTGGTTCTTTGGGTCACAGAGCATAAGGCTTTGCAGAAGTGTTGAATAAATCAAAAAAAATTGGACTACAACAAGAAAAGGAAGGAGGCCAGAAATGAAATTTTAATCGTTCTCTGTGGACTGGAATTAGCGAGGCTCCGGATAACAAGAGCAGAGGTTGGGGTTTGGGGAATTGTGGGGGTTTTGGGAGGGTTAGATGAGATTCCAATCAAACATGTAGAGATGTAACAGTCTTCTATTTTCCTCTGCCCTCCTTACTCTTACAAGTCAAGAGCAGCTGCTAATTGGAGTGAAAGTGTGGATGAATGGTGAGTCTCTTCATTGATTTTTTTTTTTTTTTTTTTACTTCTGGGTAGAGTGATATGTTGAGCATGGGATGTGCAGGGCTGTGCTGGGACCACAGGGATTCATTAGGATTTTAGAGTAAATGTGTGGGTTTTGTGCAAACCAAAGGTGTTCAGTCTTCAGAAGGCTGTAGACTTCTCACTACAATGTGCACAATGGTGGGTGAACCTATTGCTTTGGACCTAAAACTTGACTTTGCATTAAATCATTCTTGCAATTGTTTAAAGCAAGAATGATTATTCTTGATTGTGCCATCGTAGGGTTTTAAATCAAGTGCATACTCATACACAGGTTGTGACTAGACTTACAGATCCACCAAACCGAAAAGTGGTAGGGTAATGAGTTTCCACCCTTTCCCCATATTAGCTTCACTTGTTGAGTTCCAGAGACTCCTCTGACCCTCAGGACCCGTGCTGTTCTCTACAATCCAGAGCGATAGCATTCCATTCGAAGATCCACACACCCAGAACTTCACCTATAGAAGAAATCACAAAATCAGATTTAAACATTAAATAAACTATTCCTTTCCAAAGTTGGCAGACATTTCGCGAATGAATATGCATAATCGATTCTCAGCCCACAGTTCTTTTCGCTGATCGTTTGATGCATATTGCACAAAAAGCCAAACATTGGCTGAAAACCAGCAGTAACAATATGCCATGTAAATTTAGTTTATTACAGAAAGTGCCTTATTCACAGAGGTTTTCGCCAGGAGCCTTGCCAGCCACCTTTTGAGTGCCACTATTAACGTTTGTATACATTTGCTACTAAGCATTTTTGCAGTAATTCATCAAATGATTGAGACAGGCACATATTCAGATGCGCAGTGCAGTCAAGCACACTTAAGGCCTTTTAAAAAGAGCAGTCAGGTGCTTGGTTTGCAGTGGTGAAGTGATATTGCATAGTCCCAGCAAGTATACCAGACAGTGATAGTCTGCTGGATTCTTCACAATGTAGCACTCGTATTTGCATAATACATTTAAGGTAACAGGTGCAAAAACAATGCAGACAGTTCATGCAAATTAATATACCAGGAGGTGACATTTTAACAACTGGGCATTATATATCCATAAGCAGAACAGGTTTTTTTGAAGTCATATATTTTAAAGGAATATTCAGAACTCAACAAAAGTTGAAGACAGTGGTCTAAGATTACCATAAAAGTGTTTTTTTTTTTATTGTGTATGTGGGTTAAATTAAAGTACTTACAAAGGAAGAGGGCCAATCGATAAATATAAAAAAAGTAAAAAAAAATCTATCTCTCTCATTTTTAACCAAATGCTTAAATTTGCTCCTAAATCCTTCAGAAATTCTCTCAGCTGAACTTTGCATACTTGATTAGTTAGTTTCAGAAGAACATAAACTATGATGATAAAGTTTACATGCAATTCCACAAACATATTTGTCATTTACAAACCAGGACTGCCGCACCATTATTTTTTTTTTTTTTTTTACATTACGCAATCATAGAGTTCATATTCAACCACTATACAACAAAATGTGGTCAGTCACTTTTCCATGTTAATTAGAGGTCCTTGGTCAAATAAAGCTTTGCAGCTTGGACAAGGCTTTATATCAATGTCAAAAGTCTGGCTCTGTAAAACAACGCATGATCTAGTGCAGGTTGTAATGCTTATATCACATCTGCTCTGAGGTTCATCTATTTAAAAGGACCTTTATGTCGGGCGTCTTGCAGCGGGTTGTGAAAACGGCAGCTGTTGAAAGGAGCAAGGCTTCTCCTATTACAGAAGTCACGCTGAGAACAGTGGCTGGGGAGAGATCACAGTCGTAATCTACAGTCTTGGTTCGTGTCTGGATCTAGTCCAATATGCTGTCATGGCCTGCTGTGCCTCCACACCACTCTGGGCACCATTCATACAAGAGTAAGCCTTCACCTCACATCTATCCAAAACTGTCAGTCAAGACTTCTCATAAAGCCCAAACCAACATTCACTTCTCCACCTGTGTTTCTATTTATCTACACTCCATAATCACCTTGACATTTTCTCTGTCTTTTTTTTTTTTACTTTCATTTCTTTATCCCACTGTTTCTCTCTCTTCTCCATCTCTGTCAGTCTGCGTACCCTCCGTTCCCTCTGAAACTGGCTGTTTGAGTGTTTTTCTTCTTCAGGAAGTCTTTTGCCGTTGTGTAATTCACCCTTCCCAGCAGGCTTGTGTGTGTGTGAGCCACAGACTGATGGGGTCAAGGTCTATGAATTCTGAATTTAAAACGGAGACAGTGTTTCAAAAGCTTTCCATCTAGGCGAGAGCCAGACATTTTTCCATTCTTCAAAACGGACATTAACATTTCACATTTGGTTGCCAAATTTCCATGTAATTACATTCAAATGACATTGAAATGTGGGTACAACAATAACCTTCTGACACTGGGCTACATTCTGTCGGTAGCTATTACAGAAGCAACTCATTAAAGCTATTGTGCATCCTAAAAATGTCACATATAGCCTTAAACACTGGAAAAGTACTAGGTCAAACTAAACCAACATTTTGAAATGTTTCATCATGGCTCTGCAAGCTAACAATGCAACCATTTGAAAAATGACTAAAATGTAAGAGCTATTATAATCACACATGACATTTTAGCAAAATATAACTCCACCCCACAAAAAACTGAATTTACATGCAAAACTGCACACGTTATACAAAGATAACCAATGTATATAGCAGCACTGTAGTCACAATTCAGATGGGTTTCTTGAAAAATAAAAATGTAAACATATGTAATTGTGTAAATGTAAATATGTATTATTATTCTAAATATGAATTAGTCAAAAAAAATTGTTTGATAAACTATTGCAATCAGTGTTAAATATATTCAATGATTTAATTTACTGAGATGCTATTTATATATTTTTACACTGTTTTCTGCTGCTTGATAATGTTTTTTTAGACCAATGTCAAATTGTTAAGTTTAGGTATTGGGTAGGATTAGGGCAACCTGTTCTCCTACCAATATGCCCAAATAGGTTGTTTGTCCAAATCCCTGAAATACCACCCATCAGAGTGTATGCTACAATTGCGCCCCAATCAGCAACAGAACATTTTTATATTAGTTTTGGATTAATGGCTCTCATAACATTTCAGGCACATACTATAGCAGTGTCAGTGCAAGAATATTTCATGGATTATTGCATTCTTTTGTGTGGTCGAAGTGTGGTAAGTTATTTACTTTGACAGTCTTGCAGTATTTAAAGGAAATGTAGTGTAATTGTCATTTTTGTCTGTTAAATTAGTCCTAAAAAGGTCATGTCTTATTCTGAAGGTGTAGGTCTGCTAACAATACCAATGCCAATAACAACTGGGTACCTGTTACATCATAAGAAGTAAGGCATTTATATTGATATTAGTTTAATTCTTATTCTGAAGTCACAGTAGCCACCCGGATTCAGTCTGTATGTAGATCAGATGATTGAGACAACTCTACATTACTAAATGTCAGTAGAGACCATGTCAATTAGATGAGGCCTTCACGGAGGCCTTCACCTTTGGGACTCATCATCTTAAATTATGAAATTATTCAGTTCCTTTATTTAATAATTTCAAGGCAATGGCTTTCCTCAATTTTGAAGTCAACTGATCACTTTTTACAGTGTAAATGTAATAACTACCTTACTAACTATTAATTTACTGAGGAAAAAAGTATTAGTTAACTAGTATACTAACATATTCTAAAGTGTTCTTTAGAATAGTATTCTTTTTTTTTTCTAGTTATTACCATATATGTGGCTACTGGATCATTGCATATATAAAATAGCTTACTTTTGTGCAAGATAAGGTGGATGCATGATAATGAATAGCTGATCATTAGAATTTTAAAGAACTGGGTCCCCTACAAGGATATCATAATTTTCCAGAGTCTTTGGTGGTTTGAAAATACCTGTTATAAAAATATATCACAGAGTGAGCTAACACACAACAGAGCTACCACCAATCTCCTCTAAACAGAGAAAGGAACAAAATCTTAATGTCCCACTTAACCTGTATTCAGTCTACAATGCAAACTGCATGTGGAGATACATCAATCATAAGTACAATGTTATTTTTTGGAACATAGTCTCTCCTTCTGCTTATCTGTGGCCATTACCTCCTGCTACATTATCCTAACAGCCATATAACTCGTATCAGTATTCAGAGCATTTCTAAAGGTGTAGCATCGATCGCTGCATGCATAGCGTAGAATACATTTGCAAATAAGGCTTGATGGAAACTTCATTTCCTCAGAGATCCAAAGACAGCATGCATTACGGTCACTTGCGGAATGCAGAAACGTCGTCTTCTTACCATGCAAGGGGCGTTCCAGTAGGGGTAGAAGAAAAGCGGGCTTCGCACCTGGGCTGATCCTCGCTGACCTTTGGGCTGACTATCAATGGCCAACAAGGCCCTGAAAAACATGAAACAAACATGACACAACATATCGTCTCCCGGATGAAAAGATGAAAGATAAAATACAGACTAAAGCCAGTCAGAAGCGTATTGTCAATCTTTAATAAAGATTATTTATTAACCATGTCTGCTTAAATTATTTCACTTTCTTTTTAATTTATGAAGGTAAGAACTCAACTTGAGTCCAAACAACAAAAAGCTCTGTTTTATTTAGATAAATAGTTAATCAAGCACAAGGTTAAGAAGTTTAGGTGGAGGACCTGGGGATGGACAGCTGCTTCTGAGGCTTTGAGGAATGGATGGATGGGCCCTCCATTGTGGTCCTCTTCCTGGAACCAGCTGCCAGCCATAATCCTCTCTTCCAAACGAGCAATAGCTGCCATTGAGGAACTGACCTGGTTGAGTAAAAGAAGACAATGAGACATTTTGAGAGTACTGTGAGACCTGAGAAAAAAGAATTGAGAGGGATGAAAATAAAAAGAAAAATATGGGCTAGCAATTGTATCCTTTAGCTAAAGAGCTTAGAAGCTTTGATAAGCAATAGTCTCTCACTGCTTTTAAAATGTCTGAAGAGGCATAAGAGAACAGATGAGTGTTGATGAGTGCAAGTCAGGATATGGTTTTGAGGTAAAGGAACAGAAAGGCAGGAAAGAATGTGTGTAGGAAGGCCATATTAGAAGTGGCCTCAAAGCCCTTCCATCAACAGACAATTCATTCAACCCCGTGCTGCAGGGATGGCTCTGACCTTCATTAAGAAACATGGGGGGAAGAAACATGGTTGCCCTCCAGCGATCCACTGCATTACAGAGGATAAATTGCCTGCTGGCGTGCAACTTACAAGCTTTGCTTGAGGTCTGTACAATCCAGAATTATGCATAGAAAAGACATGCTTCTGAGCAGTGGCTACATTCAATGGGAACAAAGTGATTACGGTAAATGGCTCATTGATAAATAAAGAAGAATTAGAGAAAATATATACAGTTTTCTTTCTTTCATTCTTACAACCTTGCCCAAAACCTTTCTCTCAAACAAATAAAAATAACTGTAAAAAAAGACCATACATGTCTATATCATGCCTGTTTTATCTTAATAAGTGCCATATAGGCCTTGGCAGGATTCTAATAATAATAAGAATAAAAAAATGGGGTTTCACAGTATCATTATGGTCTGGTTAAAAATCATAATGACACTTGTATTTTCCATTAATTCAAAATGTTAATAAAA
The DNA here is from genome assembly GCF_018831695.1 of Puntigrus tetrazona. NCBI lineage: Eukaryota > Metazoa > Chordata > Actinopteri > Cypriniformes > Cyprinidae > Puntigrus > Puntigrus tetrazona. Next base: position 63,787 of record NW_025048276.1, on the reverse strand, counting down.
ATAAATGAATAAAACAAAATAATAAAATAAAATAAAGGGGTGAGAATAGAATGTAGGTGTATAGAATTGGTGACATAGTTTGGTTGTTGCATTATTTTCTGAGTTTTCCTTCAAATGATACATAGGCATTTGCACAAAATCGCAACTGCAGTGACCTGTGCATTATTTCTTCACGTGGTCTTCACAAGTCAATTGTCAACAAGCTTATTAAAGAGACAATCAAATCTTGTTGTGCAAAATAAATGAGCTGAATGGGTTTGAAAGAGACTGATTAATGGGTTGCTAATCAATATTAATATCTGCGGTGGCATATCGAACATGAACAGTGACATTTAGCATTGTTCTAACAATAAACAAAGCCTGGAATCCTGTTAAATCTCAAAATGTTGCCTTTCTCTTTGCACTGCAGGTGGACCCACTGAAATTTGATTACAGCTGCTGCACTGTATTGATCTGAGAGGTGTGAGGCAGGATCAGCTAATCATCCGCTGAGGGGAGATGCTACAGCTCTGGACTCACTGCTATTAACCAGGAGAGAGTAAACACATCGACCAGCATGACCACACTCGTGAGGATTAGCATGAAGAGCAATAACAGGGAATGAGAGAGAAAGATTACAAAGAAAAAAAGAAATGCTCTGCGCGATTTGAATGACACAGGATGAGATTGCAGCTTTCCATTTTGCACCAAAATGCTGCTGGCAGTATCTGTGCTGTGCTTGCGAACCTGAAGGAATGGATCACTAATGAATCCTCTATGATGGAATGAAATTGCATCGTACAGGATAGATTATGGCAGGTATGAAATAAAGGATCAGTACAGTGTGAGCATCTGATCTTTAAGGTAAGGGAGTTTAGCAAAGAAATGAAGAAGAATGGAATGATGGGAAAAGGTAGGGCCTTCAGACAAAATTACAGGAAAATAGGCTAAATGTGGGAGATATGTCATCAGAACTGAAATTGTTTGGTGGGAAAAAGTTTAAAAGTGCAATGCGGCATTGAAAGCGTCTGAAATATACTCTCAGAAATTCAGTGAAAACAATAGACGTTTCAACTAAAGTGACTAAATGGCGTATGGATTTACCTGATCCTGCTAATTTGTATATCTAGAATCAGTTCACTCTGCTACTGTTATTGGGACTCAAAGCTAACTCAAATTTTATATGATGTTATCTTTCAAAAGGTCCTATACTATTGCTTTATTTTAAAACACGTCTTATGTGTTTTATTAGGCATAAATGAATGAATGAATGAATTGATATAATTATTCAGAAAGCATGCATTCAATTAGTAGACATTTAAATAGCAAACAAACAAACAAACATGAGTAAATAAATAATTACATAAAGTTTCTTTTGATTTGTTTAGGAATTAAAGATTCCTTAGGAAGTCAGTATATCACAGTTTATACAAATATACTGAATAGCAAAAAGCTAATTATAATAATAAGAACCATTATTAATAAATTACTCTATTTTCAACAAATATGATCAAATATACTGTATATTATCCAACCCCCACCACACACAGACACACACACACACACCAATTTATTTGTCTTACAGCAAATTACTTTTATAAAAATGAACTTTTACAGCAATTTATTAAAAGTTATTTACAGTATCTTTTATTTCACTTTAAGAATCTGTGTTTGGTGTGTGTGTGTGTTTGTGTTATCCTTTTTTTTTCATTTCGAGAGAAACAGTATGTCTGGGATGACAGTGACTACTGAACCACAACAACTCCCGAAATGTCCAATAAACACAACCTCTGTTATATAATGGGCAAATACACAATGGCTTCATTAAAGAGCTGCTGTTGCCCTCCTGAGCCCCCGTCTGCTGTCTCGTCCTCCAAACGAACGGCACTAATACTTACGGCAATGTTCCCCCTCATCGTCCCCCTTGTGGACAGTCAGGTTGAAGTCACACAGCTGGCTCACATTGATCTCCCGGCCCCCTCTGCAGTGATAGCGGCCCCGAAGAGTGACGTTTTGAGAGGTTCCTGGGCAGAGAAAGACAAGAGGGAATCAGAGACACTAATTACAGAGACAGTCCCCCTGAAGGAGCCAAGGTTTTAATCCCTCAAGGGCATAACGGTGATAAAGCAGAATTTCAATCCCAGCAACTCTCTGATTCCAGGGTCACCCTTGCTTAAGAAGTAACATTTGAGCATGCGGCCCTGATCATTAACCATTAGCCCACCTTTACCTCATTTTTCTCGTACATAATCTTTTACAACCACACATTAGGTGTAACAGGTATTCGAAGAGGTTTACTTCATGTCTTTCCGATAGACTTCATGCCAAGAAAGTAAATCAAGGGGTTACATTAAAAGCTTCTGTGCAAACAAACACAAAGACATCAAGTAAATTCAGCACTTTGTGAAGCTAAATGAGGCAGAAAGAAGACATAAAAGAGACAAAACTTCTCAGTAGTCACTTGTTTTTATGGCTTCAGTGACAGGAAAGGATACTGACAAAGGCTATCAACAAATGAAAGCACAAAGAGCCGTTTCCTGTCCAATAAAGATACAACAGGCACTCCAAAATTGTGTTAATGTAATGAGAACTCAAGTACAGCTCTAAAGAGATGAACAAAAACATATGCAACTTCTGCCCTTTTGTGGGACAAGACACAGATCATTTTACTATGGCGCAATATATAGTTTTTCTTTTTGCATATGGAGCGCTAGCTTAATGCACTTTAGAATATGTAGGACAGAACAATGGTTCAGATAAGTAGTGTGTCATCTGGATTTATGATAGTTAAGTCTGATAGCATCAGAGTGAACACACCGAGATGTAACAACGGTTTGCATATCTATGCAAATGGAAGACAGTCGCAGAGCTGTACAAATGGACCGGCTCACCAGGGGTTCATCATACTGCTGACAATGATAAAGAGAATGATTGTACAGAAAGAAATATGGGGGGGAAAACAAGCCCACTGATGTGTTTAACTTCCTTCTTTAAAAAAAAAAAAAAAAAAAAAGTTAGATTTTATCACCGGCGGCTACAGGGGCATAATGCACCCTTGATCTGGGTGATGGCAGATTTTGTTGTGAAGACACATGACGAGAGATGTTCATCTGAGATAATACTGCTTCAACCACTAGATAGAAATCAAGTCAAGAAGATAACCAAATGTACAATATTGGGCTAGGATTTCCAAAATCTTAGCAGGAATTGATTTTATATTTTTGAGATGTGTTGGCTAATGCTAGTTCCAGTATTATAGACTTTAAAAGAGCAACATTGTGGTCTCTAGTACGTCAGTGTATGATAACAGAGATAAGGGAGATGCATGAATGCTGGTTTGGTTTCTACTTCTTTTACTTTATGTAGATATATTGACCCTGTCCTGGTAATATTTATATATTTGAGTTGATTCCATCGATTGCTACCCAAAAAAAAAAAAAATTCTAACCTATCATTAAAGTAAAACAAACTTCTGATTCTGAAATAAATGCTTTCTCTAGCTCATGTTGGCCATGATTATGGACTCACAATTATTGCAACATCCCAGCATAACAGCTATGAGTTTTCTAATACAATATTTGAAGAACACCTGATAAGAGATCAGAGATCATTCCTTCACACAGTATCTCTCTAGATCTCTCAATTTTACTATTAATGTTGGCGAGTCTTCTCTTCAGTTCACCACACTCATTAACTATAAGGTTTAGTACAGAGAACTGGGACGGCCATGACAAAAGCTCAATTTTGTGTTCAGTGACCCATTTTTGCGTTGATTTTGATGTTTGTTTTGGATTACTGTGCTGATTGAAGATTCAACCACAACCTATTATCATGATAACTGTGTCAAATGAACACACACGAGAACGAAGGGTAATGGTCTGTAATAAATCTACATCAGGTAAGCCGAAGGCTGCAAACACATGTATACATCCATAGGACCCGACAAACGAAAACTTAAACCAGCAGGAACTTAAATACACATGCATATTAGGAGAATTAAAAAGACACAGGTGTAATCAAAGAGAGACAGAAAAGAAATAAATAAATACAAAAAAACCTTAAACTTTAAAGATCCAGCAATATATTTAATCGTAGACACGGGGTACTTTTTATACCTGTTTGTACTAAACCCATCTGCTGTGTTTGCTGCCAAAGAGCTCTATTTTTTGGTAGTTTCATCTGACCATAGAAGCCAGTGCCATTTGAAGTTTGTTTTTGGATTTTAGAAAGAGTTTTTCTTAAAACCCCAGTGATGTAGGGGCTGCTTGATATTTTTAGGCTTTCTGACCCCAAAACTCAACAAATCTCTGCAATTCACCAGCTGTGATTCTTTTTGGGTTCTTGGCCATTCAAAGCTACATAATTTAGCTTCAACGAAAGGTTAGAATTTTTGTACATTTTTTGAACGACAGTTAAAAATATCAACAATGCAGACTCATTTTCACAGCCACCTTCGTTCATATTTACCAAGGTTGCCATTATTAATGTACGGCACTAAGCAATGTGCAGACTAAATGTCTGAATTTTTGTTCTTACCACTTGTGAAATATTTACACTTAAAATAAAAATCTGTTATAGTTATATAAACTGATATTGAATGCAATTTGTGAAACTTAAGACAGTACTATTTGAAAGTATTTTTATGGTCTTGTAATTCATTGATATTATATTATGTACTTTTTAATGTACTATTAAGTACTTTTTTAATATAATTTGAAGTACACTAAAAGTGCATATGGGTAGTTGGCCATGTGCAATAAATAAATAAATAACATGAGAAAAAATGTATCTTCATTCTTACAAATAGTCACAAATAGCATGAAATAGATTTATCTTTACTGAGGTTATTATTTATTCTTTTTTATTTGTATTTATTTATTTATTTGCTCTCACACCATTGGGCAGACTAATACACCAATACAATTAAACGCACATCTTTTTCACAATGAAACAAGGTCTTTACTCTACAAACACAATATTTTTACACAAATTAGGCTTTGTTTTATTTATTTTTTTCCCCTTCAAAATACATTATTTATCACTACACTAGATTAATTTATATTAACACCTATAATAAGTCTGGGTAAAACACTGTCTGGGTAAAATTCAGGGAACTCAGTGTATGGGTGAATGGATGTATCAATCTCGGTATCTGTGGCAGTGGATCACAATTCCTAAAAGAGATGCTGAGTGAACAGACAGGATGAGAATTAGCTTTGTAATACAGGATGTGTTTTTTAAGGACTACTCTCTTTCAGTCTTGCATGATGACACATCAGCTAGAGATGGATTATTTTCTATAACCAATCTGACTCCCTTTCATTCGTCTCTTAGTACTACATCAAATTGTAACTTTCAACTGCACGCACATTTACATGCATTGAGTGAGAACCATCAGTTCATGAAAATGGCATAGTAATTAATAGCCCTGTTTCACATCCCAGCATGGCAGCATTGCTAAAGAAAAAAATACTAATAGTCTTTTAATCAAACGCTCTGTGTATATTGCAAGTATAGAAAAAAAAAGCGGAGAAACAAAAGTCGAAGGGGTGTTAATACACCAATCTGCTCTGATGCAGCTAGGCTTTGTGATGAAAGAACAAAGATGTGATGGATATGTCGGACTAGCGTCGGTGTGTGAGTACTAAAATGATTTAATTATTGTTCGGCAGACATTTGACAGCCAGCCGTAACAGTGAGTCATACGACTAGCGGGCAAACATTCATATCAGCGAGCTGAAAGCTAAGCTAAGATAAAAGACACTCAATCTGTCACTGCACATGGGGAAAAAAAAAGCTTAATGACCATTATGAAGGTTCGCAGGCTCTGCGGCGCAAATGCTAACCCTTGTAAACACTGAATGGAGGATGTGCTGAAACATGAGTCACCGAGACTCAGGCTTTGAAATATTGCTTCCAGCAAGATCCTTCAGCGTTCAGTCACACATTTCATGCACACCACATGATCGATTCAATGTTTGCTTTTGTAATCATTAATAAAAATGTGATATCTTGTTGCAAACTGAGTCCTGGGAACATTGTATTATAAGGCTCCAGTCCAGGTTAAATGGGTTACATTTCTGGAAGCAGTCTGGAGAGGCTTTTTAACTTTCATTTAACTTTTAATTAAAATGTAAATGTAGGAGAATAATGCTTTTTAATTATTTATGCACTATTGCTCTGTTATTACTGGCCACTTACTATTATTAAATGAAGGTGACCGAATATAATATTTCTTGTGTTCAGTTTACTATCTTTAAGAAAAAAAAATAAAATAAAATCTCTCTCTCTCTCTCTCTCTCTCTCTCTCTCTCTCTCTCTCTCTCTCTCTCTATATATATATATATATATATATATATATATATATATATATATATATATATATATATATATATATATATAGAGAGAGAGAGAGAGAGAGAGAGAGAAATTTTTATTTATATATTTATATATATATATATATATATAGGTCTTTGTGGTCAGGGTCACATTTATGTATGTATGTATGTATTTATTTCACTGAATATTTGGTCTCACTCTGAAATATCTCACATGATGGGAATAATCTGCATTCCACAATAAATCTAAAAATACTTTATATATTATTAGGTCGTGTGTGTGTTCATAAACACAATTAATATGTACTTTATTTATTCTTTATATATTAAGGAAAGCTCAGCTCCAGTTGTATCAACAGGAAATATTTGAACTCCTTTTATGCTCTCTTTCAAACAATAAGAATGATTACCAACAGAATGAGAATTTAATGACTCCTTCAGAAGCACATTGCCTATGAAGGTCACAGCAAGGCAGTTGGAAACTCGGTTTCAGACTCCATTTCCTCCATCTTTGTTGTGTAACAAGAAGTAGGCCACACAGCATGCTAAGTTCATGCATTTTTTAAAATGGCTCACATTTCTCAACATAAAATGTGAAAATGCAAAACAAGCAACAAGAGGCTTGCTGTGATCTATATCACAACAGATAGATTTTTTTAAAGGGTTAGTAGATAGTTAGCCAATGATGTAACAGTTTATATTGTGCATCCAAGCAGGTAATTCAGGCACCAGCCACTGAAATTAATTATTAAAAATATTTCTTTGAGTCACTCTGGCCTTGGTTAAATTTGAAAGTTTGTCATTCAACAAACACAGAAGACATTCAAATTAAGGTGAATGGGGTGATAGGCTAAACATATTGAATGGGAAGGGTACACAGTGTGGAGATCCGAGTGATTATGAGGTCTCTGTGTATGTTCATTATATCTCGACATCACAGCCATTGCGCACACTAGACAGATACAACTAAGCCGATTTGAAATGTGTTCTCTCAAAACAAGAAGGCAGTGAGTACTCTGACTCATAGAGGACGCACTGTGCTTTTCTCAATAGCATTAAGCACAATATTCAAAAAGAGCAGAGACTTTCTTCACCCTGATTCTGAGAATCTGCCTAATGGAACCAGACAAAAGAAGCAAATTAAGACTCTCTGTGATTACGTTACACGTTTCTGATGTCCCAAATTGCTTAAAGATTTTGATAATATAGCACTGCAAAATGTTATATGTTTGGTGGTTAGAGTTTGATGTTATAAAAGTAAAAATCTGATATTGGACTAGACTGATAATGGTAATACAGACCAGGCTTACAAGTCATTGATCTGTTTGTCTTCCTGATAATCTCATCGTGATTACTTTTTCGCATATCTGCATTTGCCTATCCTTTCCATCACAGATCAGTTCTCTCCTTCCTTCCTCTGACCTTTTACTTTTATCCATACCTTTTTTTAACATCAACTTCCCCTTCCTTGTTTTGAGTCTTATTGGATCGTTCCTGTTACAGTGATTCCTTTTCTTAACCAGTCAACAGAACTAAAAACTCTCAAACTAATCTGTCCCGGACAATTCATTCAAGCCTATTTAATCAGTCTGATATAGATCTGATTAGGCAAACTGCAAGTCACTACTTTATGTTGTATCAAAAGTACAAAAATTTGGGGAAAACCATGCTCTTCTTATCCTGCCAGTCACAGTAGAAGGGTTTATTGCCTGCACATTTATTTCTCTTCAATTCTGTTATGTATTAAATATCATATAATTCAGTAGCCCAAGGGGAATTTATATCTTAAGTTTCATGCCTGAGCCCTTGATCATGCACAGAAAGTCAATCTGTTTACCCTCATCTAACTGAATTATATGAAACGATTATATGAAAATGTGAACTTCACTTTCAGTGTTCCTATCAAAGCATCAGTCATCAGCCCTGAACATGAGATTTTCACAAAGGCCTCCAGGAATGAATTGAGAAAGTTAGGTTAGCGCATCTCATGTTAGTTTGGGGAGTCAAAGCCAATGTGTTTTGATCTACAGGGAAAGAGTAAACGTAATGCCCTTGAATTACACCCGACTCTCCCTTAGGACAACAGACGAAATGGGGGGCATCTATTTAGGAGCTCAATGAACTGTTCAGACCCACACATGATTGGCTGAGGTAAGGCCTTGGCATCATTTGTCTTTGTCAGATTATTCCACATGCCTGAGGGGCTAAAGCATGCAATGAAATAACTGGTTCATTTTCTTTGACTATTTTTTGGGGACGTTTTGGGGCTGCTGCGTTAGAGGAGGAGACAAATCAAAGAGGACAAGCCAGTGAGGAAGACAAAGTGAGCTGATACACCAAAGCTCTTATTGCTAAAAGAAGGTATGTGTTCCTGTAAGACAAAGTAAAAGCCAGAGCACATATGTTAGAATCGCCACCCCTTGCTCACAGTGTATCTGCTTGGCTACTGATCTCTATGTTTGCAACGGAGTAGTTCTTAAAGCCATAAACAGACTCTATGCCAATGTTTTCTAACGCTGTTCCCGGAGGGATCCCAGGGCTACATATTTTCCAACTTTTGTTAATCAAACACATCCAAAAAAAACCACTCATCAGCTCACTAGTAGAGACTACATGACCTGAAATTAATGGGTCAGATAAGTGAGACATTCAAAACGTGTACCGTTGGGCTGCCTCCAAAAACAGGCCTGGGACACGCTGCTTTGTGCAAGTACATAAATTCAGACACAGATGCTTGGCCGATATATGCAAGTTTGAGATTACATTGTACATTCTTGTTGCAATTCCTGTTGCAATTTCAAACTTTAGTTGTCCAATTATCCAGATTATTTAAACTATTAAGCTGACATTATAGCTTTAATTAACTTTGCATCAAACTTTAGTTCAGCGGTCAGAGTAATTTACCTTAAAAAAGAATATATATATAATAATAAATATATATATATATATATATATATATATATATATATATATATATATATATATATATATATATATATATAATTCAGACTAGTGTTGAATTAACTGATCAATTTAAACAATCAACAATCAATTTTTTTCACTAGTGGATACTGTCTCTAAAGAAACCATAGCGTCAAGATATTCACAATTTCTTTTGTAATTACTTTAATCTCACAAATTTCCCACAAAATTTCACAATAGAACTTTGTTTCTAGTAGTTTCTAGTAATCCCGAAGACCTTGATTAGTTGGTGAAGTGTGGTTAATTAGGATTGGAACGAAACTCTGCAGGATAGTGGCCCTCCAGGCACAGAACTCCACATCAAAAGACATCCAAAATGTCTAAAGCAAACAACATTAGTGACTATGCAACTTGTGAGTCTTCAAACAACTTTTACTTCTGAATAAAATTTTGCTTCATGAGGTTAGCTAGGAAGCTAAAACCTTTTTTTATTGTCAAATCTCTAAAGCTTAACATGGCTTGGCAGATATTGAATGTTTCATGGCTACTTTTTGTATGTGAAGTTCCTCTAATTGTATTATTATTATTTTTTTAATTACCCTCTCTTTTCAAGAATGTTTTTATAACTTCTTTGCAGACATCTTTTTTTCTTTGCCATAGCTATTGTAGCCCTGGCCATCTGAAAACTGTCTTTAAATAGTGTTTTTTCTTTTCTTTTCTTTTCTTTTCTTTTCTTTTCTTTTCTTTTCTTTTCTTTTCTTTTCTTTTCTTTTCTTTTGTGAAGACATGGCTGACACAAACATTATCAAACCCTGAGGCTAAACTATCACAGGATATAGAAAGTCTCACATGGCAGTCCCATGTTTGCGACCAGGTCAAGAAAGGCCACGCAGAAGGTATCACAAAGGCCAGTGTCTTTATATCAAAGGAGGCCTGAGAGAGACAGGAGGCAAGTCCGGCTGCATTACATCTTAGAGGCATAAAGCCCCTTTGATTCCATGGTGGCCTCATTCCTTGATGCTACCCCTAGTGCTTGGCGAAGCAGGACAGTCACATTGCAGCTGAAACTGCTGCCTTTCAAAGATGATTGAGAAAGAGACTCCAGAGATTAAAGCAAACAGGCTTGGAGACTTCAGAGATGGCTGGGAGAGCAGATTTATGACACTGTATGGAGGAAGTGTGGGGTTACTGTTTCTCTGAAGCTACTGATGGGAAGAATATTTTGTCTACTCCTCAAACGAATAAGGTTACCTGTTAACCTTATTTGCTTGAAAAGAGTAAACAGAATATTCTTTAAATACAAACTAAAGAAAATCAGATAGAAAACCATACAGTGAAATTATGTTATAGTTTATTATGTTAAATTTAGGTGTGCTTATAACAGAACATGTGCTTATAAAATAAAGTGTTACTTTAGTTATTTTAGACACATTCCCTAACTTTTCCTTTTCATTTCAAGTTATTTCACAAGATAAAACAAGTCCGTAAAGCGTCGAATGTGGTAACTTTAATCATTTTATGATGTACTATCTTTCTATCAAAGGAAATATATGTAAGTGCCACCTTCACAGCCTGACCTTTCTCTTGGAAAACATTAAACATGAGTCCTCTGGAAATCTCTAATGCATGTTAGCACAGCAACAATCTGCTCTGTCAATGGCAGACTTTCTAAATGTCTTTATGAAGAACCTGGGGCAAAAGAGGTTAATAAATGCAGACTCTTACAAATAATTTGTACTTTTTGAGATACGAAAAAAGAGAGAATTTCAGATGTGAATGCCTACAGGGCGGAAACAGTGGGAGAGGATGAGTGGTGCTGGAGATGGGACAAGAACAAAAGAATAAAGTGAGAGGAATGAAAGACCTGGATATCTTCATTGACTGCAAATCTGAACTGATAATTTTAAATTGTATATATATATATATATATATATATATATATATATATATATATATATATATATATATATATATATATATATACTGTATATATATTAATAGACAGCTATATTTCTGTATACTAACAAAATTGAATTTACACTGACACAGAATTGATAATAGTGAAGGACACATGGCTGATATGTTAATCTGAGCCATTTCAACTTAACCGCAGCATTATATAATGATCTCATATGAGCTTCATTCTTTGTACTCCCATTGGTAGTTGCCACATTTCATCGCTTCTCATTTGCATGAAGTTAACCTCTACTCAACTCTTTTGCATTAAAAACTCGCTGATGGGCCTCTTATTGCCAACTCTCATTGAAAATGAATGATTTCCACGCACTTTGTCACTGCAAATTGTTGTCACTGTGAACGACCCTGCGAGTCATGACTTGAATTACCAATTTAGCGACAATCCATGGCCTGTAGTTTGCTTGTAAATTTGCACATCATTTTTTTTTCTCCCCTCCCCCAGATTTTACTATTTATGCTCGATACCTAAAGCAAAGCTCAGTCCAAGATCATCTGCTACAACTGATTTATACAAACAGTTGGGCCAGGCCAGTGGGCTAAACATTTATTACTGTGACATTTTAATGGCTGGTAAATGAAAGGAAAATATTACAAATACTTTCCTGGCTTTTTAAATTTGATTTGTGCGCAACAATTGATCTTACATTGGTCTTTGAGGCAAAACAGCAGCCTGCCTGAAAATAAAATCATGTTTGCAAGACACCAGGCTGCTGCAGTGATGCTTGGCAGCAAGAACATTGTGCAATTGTGTAGTAATGTTCTGCAGCCAAAGTGTATGTTCCACTTTGTTGAGTTTTGATGGCTGTGAAGTTTTCACTTCTCATTGGATGGACAGAAAAAAGGGGAAAAGGTGAGAAAAGATGCTTCTGACAGAATCAGAAGAGGTTAACTGTGTGTTTGTGTGAACACATGTTTATGCCAGAACGCTTCCAGCATTATAAGATGACGCTACCATCCAGCTAACAACCAGCTAACAGCAAGACAAGTTTTCATATTTGATTTCATATTTTCACAGTTTTTGTGAAATTTAAGGTTACAATCAGTGCATGGTGATTGTACATCAGTGTCATGCATCTATCATTTCCTTGAAATGTTGTTCCTGGGTCAACAAAATATGTTTAATTTATTCAATAATTTGCCGCTATCTCATTTTTTTTTAGCAACTCTCCAAAACCACATTTTTAGTCATACTTGTTACTTGGCAAGTGTTCATTTTGGATTCAGGGCATAATGCTTGTGCGTGCAGAAAAAAAGTTGTTGAAGAGAATGGAAGACATAGTAATCACACTGATTCTAATTAATCATTCAGTCAATCACACGACAAAACGGCTGCAGCTCTTAAGCCATTAGAGAGACGATGGGCCAGGATTAATTAATTCTTTATATATATATATATATATATATATATATATATATATATATATATATATATATATATATATATATATATATATATATATATACTATATATATATATATATATATATACATACATGTGAGAGGAAAGGTAATCATTTCTAAAGTGCACTAAAATGGATAGTTTATCCAAAAATGAAGCTTTGCTGTTAATTTACTCAGTAACACTTTAGAATAGGTAACAAATGTTACTTTAGAACACCTTAATTAATAAGAGTTTTCCCTCAGTTAACTGCTTCTTAGTATTTAATAAGATAGTTGTTAAGTTCATCTTCTTGGACAGATTAAGACTAAAATATGGTTGTGAGGATAAGGCATTAATAAGTGCTTTATAAGTACTAATAAACAGCTAATGTTATAGTACTTTGGACGCTAATAAACAACTATGTAATAGTGAAAATATGTCCTTAAAAATAAACTGTTACCATTTACTTATCCTCAGGTCACCCAACATTTAGGTGACTTATAATCTTCGTTAGTAAAGATAATTTTAGGTAAAACCATTGTCCTTTGTCATTCTCACACTGCAGGTTTGTGATTGCTGGTTTTCAGTCTGGGCGCAAACGTCCTCCATTAAATAATGACCTTTTTACGGGCACATTCTCTCACATGATGATGCTGTGTGTTTACAGCAGAGAGTGAGGATTCGTGTGCAGAAACTCACCAGCCTTACCAACATCTAAAGCTCACAAAATAATAGTTTTAGCGACTGAGAACGGAGAATCAAAAACTGAGAGAGAAGGAGGAAGCAGAAGCAGCAGCATCCAGCATCCAGGATGAGAACAGGTAAGTGCAATTTTGACAAACAATAAAACACACACATGCTCACTCTGTTGTAAACCAACAGCAGCAGCTCAAGTGTGTTCTCCATCATCTCTCTCAGTTCTTGGTCGGAGTATTCTGGTTTGAACAAATTGTCTATAAAATTTCTCTTTTACATTAGTCATTATAAAATTATTAGACATTGGTACGGCTGGCGAGAAGGTCTGCGTCATGAGTCTTTACTCTCCTTTGTAAACATGTAGCATAAATTTAAACGTCTCATTTCGAGAACCGTTTTCTGTGAATTAAAGTAGTAAAGTTGTAAATAAAGTACAGTTTTTGCACAGACCAGTTGCTGCTCTTCATAAGACCTCAGTGTATCATCAGGAGCCACAGGTATTCATTTGGTCCTGATGGATTTTTATTGTATTTATTTTTGACTCTCAAAAGCAGGCTGCCAGATATGCGGTGTATTAATTAGCCAAAACAATAGTTTGATTTATAATCTTCTTTTTGTTTTACTGAATACAAAATTAAACTTGGAGAGGTGAGGAGTAAATTAAGAGCAATTGTAATACGGTATTTTATAACGCCAAATATACTGACATTTTAATTTCTGGCAGACTAAAATACATTTTTAAGTTGCATTATATATTATATGTATGTATATTATCTGCTTTGGTATGTGAATTGAACACATCAAAGTAATTGTATTTATTTAAAGCATGGCAAAAGATAAAGAAAACTTTAAAGTAAAGCTCTTAATTCGCTATCGCTATTAAGTGCACTTTTTGAAAGTCTACTTAAGGTTGAACTTACATTCAATACAATTAAGTGCACTTGATTTTCAGAAAGGGAAAATCTAATTCAGTCTGCTCTGGCATCTTGATCATCATCACTAAAGATTGCCATCATCATTATCTTCAGGACATCGCTAAACGTACTGATTTGATGGATGTATATTTTCTTAATCAAATCAATGAATCAATATGATTCTCTTTAAACATGTCTCGACAAGCTGTCCCCAGAGAAAGACTCCAGATTTCTCCTTTGAGCCCATGAGCACACATCCCTCAGCACACCGCAGTCTGACTAGAGAAGCACTAAGCGTCATCCCCACTGGACTTTTCCTGGGATTCACATTCTCGCCTCTCGCCCGCTCACGGCACAGCTCATTTCACTCACTCAGTCTCGCGGGCCTGAATGATTGATGGTTGGGGGAAAGACTTGGCACACCTCCACGGTCCATCCCAGGCTGTAAAGCAGCGAGCATCACCATGTTAGACCCTGACAGCTGCACAGCTTAATGGGGGAGGATATAGACTGGGGAACATGAGGCTGCTGGACCAAGCCCCTATGGGTCCCAGTTGCTATAATAAATGAACGAATGGATGCTGCCTGCTTTCTTGAATGGCTGATGACAAAATAAGCACGCGTTGAGGGAAATTGAGTTGTTTGTGCACATGTGCTCCCAGTATATTCGGAAATCAATATTCATGTTGTCATCTTTTAGAATTTCACTTGCGTGATTAAAAGAGGGACCACATGTTGGCGAGGCAGTAATAATTGATCAACTGAGATGTTTTGCAGCCGATTAATGATTAATTCACTAAGATGAAATAAACTACGGTAATAACACAGATGTTTTAGGCATATAGAACTAGATGGACATACAAACAAACACACAAACAAAAACAGCATCAACGTAACGTTGTTCAAAAGTCATCCCCTTTTCAGACTCTGCAAAACGTAAATTATTTTACCAAAATAAAAGGGATCACACAAAATGGATATTATTGATTATTTAGTACTGACCTGAATATTTCACATATAATATGTTTACATATAGTCCACAAGACACAATAATAGTTGTATAAAAATAGAATTTACATTCCTTGACTCTTAATACTGTTTGTTGTTAACTGAATGATCCGCAGCTGTTTTTTTTTTTTTTTTGCGATAGTCGTTCATGAGTCCTTTGTTTGTCCTGAACAGAAAAACTGAACTGTCTTATACAGAAAAATCCTTCAGGTTCCACAAATACTCTTTTTTCCAGCATTTTGTGTATCTGAACTGAGGGACTCATATGTAGCTCATAATAGAGAAGAAGATTCAAACACTCACTGATGCTCCAGAAGAAAAAAAAAAAAAACATGCATTAAAGGGTAAATATATTCTATTTTTAAATAATATAATAATTAACATTTCATTAACGTTTCAGTAAATGTTGTGGTGTATCTGTCAAGTAAAAAAAGAGAAAAAAAGAGTTAAAAAAAAAGAAAATGATACATTACCAGTAATCTTTCTAACCTTTAAACTAAATTTGCTATTAACTGGCTTACTTCTCAGTGCATTCAAACAAGTTAATTAGGGAAGCATCTTATATAAGTGACCCTTAAACGAATCGACGCAGGGACACTTTCTCTGAAGTCGTCTGACTCACAGTGGGAGATGGTGGGGAACTGAACACCTTCACTTTGCACTCAGTAAGGCACCGCAGTGGCTGTTCACTACGTTCTTTCGCAAAAAAAAAAAAGGAGAGGATAACTCAAGGAATATAAATGGACCTCATCAAACCTCTGCAGAACTCGGTTCAGCCTGCTAGACACATTTTTATGATAGTGGTGTAATCAAAATCAGGTTTGCTGGAGGGAGCAAAAGCAGATGACTCAGACAGCAACAAACAGGGAGTGAGTTAACGTTTTATGATTGGATGATCTACACCTCCGCATTGTCTCGAGTCTGAGGTGATGGCAGAGCTCATTGTAGCTCTGCTGGGATAAAGTGACAGCGCTTCAGAACGCAAATAGTCTGTTGCCGAATGCTTGCACCATGAGAGGTGTACATGCAACATAGCCAAAAATATCTGTTTCCAAATCTTGTAATTACTATTACTTTTACAAGCTCGTACTATGGGAACTACTCGGGTGTTTTGTTTTATTTCCGTTTTTTTAGGTTTTAATACAAAATATATTTGAAAGCAAATAAATCAGTCAATACGTATAATTGCAATACATTACCAAACGCTAACAACCGCTCAAAACACTTTAGCGACAAAATTGAATTTGCGACCACCAAAAGCGTATAAATACATAAAAACGTATTTTGGTCTTATATTGTCTTACATTACTTCCAGATCATTTGGCTGATATGCCAAAAACAAAGTAAAAGGGTCAGGTTTAGAGCTCTTTTGATTACAGCAATTACTTCATTTCATTAAAGGGAAATTTCAAGCCTTATCAAGCACATCTCTCTTGCACACGCACACACACACACACACACACACACAATCCTTAGCTTTGCAAATCAGTACGTCAAGTGAGCGCATTTAGGGGTGGCAGGTAATTCGAGCTCTAGTGGCAGGTGCTTCAGGAAGGCAAGCCACGCTGTAAAGCATGTCAATCTGCTAATATCTATTATGGCAAGCGGGGGTGGATTAGAGCTAGAGAGAACAGGGCATTTAGCAGCAAGAACAGAGGAACACGGCGTGCCTCAGGACGAGAACAGCCTGTCTAACGGAGTGACCCCCGGAGGGATTTGTTTGGGCAGACGCAAAAAACTGGGCTACTGAACTACACAACCCTGAAACAATTAGAGATCTGTCTGCCTCTGAATTTGCATGACAAGCAGCGTTCTGTTCCCTGCGGTCAGACATGGGCAATTTCCCTGCCAGTTATTGAATCAGGAAGCACGGAGAAGAAAAAAAAAGAGAAAATTAAAAAAAGGAGCAAGAGGGGGAAAAAAAAATCAAGTTGCTGCTGTTGATCTAAAAAAGCACGAATGCTCTGTAGTAAATGTAGTTCAAATGAGGAAGTGGCACGAAGCAGTTGATGTCTTTACATACCATACACATTCAGTATGCTCATATACAAAGGTTTGCGTTGAGGCAAATGAATTGCGGCAAATTCACATTATTTTGTTTCTACTATTGATTGAAAAGAGTAAAAAACAATAAAACAAATGCAATAATTACTTGGTCAAGGACTACTTATATACTATGCTTATATACTATAAATTTAAAAGAACTGTCTTCTATATATATATATATATATATAATTTATATTCCTGTGATTTCAAAGATGAATTATGAATTTGCAGGATCTTTTCTTCTGTCTTTAGAGTCCATCATCCTTTAGAAATCGTTCTAATATGCTGTAAGCATTAAGAACATTTTCTTGAAATTAGCTTATTAGAATGGTTTCTTAAGGATTATTCATGTGAAGTTGAATCCAAAAGCAATAGCTTTTGTAGAAAATAATAGAAATGTAATAGTAATAGAAAATGTAGCTGTGCCGCTGCATAAATAAACTACATTTAAAATGCATTTTAATAATATTCCACAACATTACGGGCTTTCTCCTTTTTTAATCAAATGAATGCAGCTTTGGTGAGCATGTGAAAAAAAAAATTGTACAAGGCAGCAGAAAGCACTAAAGTAAAAACTGCAGAAAGGTTTTAGCTAAAAAAAAACAAACATATGCAACAAAAATATAGCCTGAATCAAAAATTGATTTTGGCATACAAATCGAAACCTTCACAGTCACATTCAAATCACAAAAACTTTGGTTTCCACTAGAATGAAAATAACAAAGCAAATCATTTACTTTGAGAAACTGAAAAGTGCAAATTATGAAAACTCACGTATGGTGCAGTTGGTGGTGAAGCGGGGGTCATAGGTCGCTGTCTCCATGTCACCGGGCTGGCTGTAGCTAGAAGAAATCCTGAAGGGTTTGCTCCGAGCTCCCAAGCTGAGGTGCACCACCGCCCAGCTGAAAAGGAGAGAGAGAACCAGCAGGATGAGCACCAGAACTAAGCACCAGGGCCGATGCAGCGCCCGCAGTGGGCTGTAGGAGGTCAGGGTTGCCCCTGGGAGACCGTCCCCAGTTTGGGTCAGCTCAGCAGTCTCTGGAGATCTGACGGAGGGAGACGTCTGGCCATCTGACACCAAACCAGCCCCCTCTGCCACTTTAGGGTCATCCTCTGGAGCCGTATCGCACATGCCCTACACTTCCAGAAATCCACTCCGCTTACGGAAGCTCCGAAAACGTACGCGTATATGTGTTATGTGTGCGGAAAGGATGCTGTCTCCAGCGGATGGTACCTGTGGAAGAATGCACAGATGTGCGGTTGCTCTGTGGGTTTGAGCGCTTTTAACCAAACTACCTCTCATAAGGAAGTCAATGACCTAGCTAATTTTATTAAGCAAATTACTTAAATTTCAATTTGCTAGTGGCTAGTGACCAACGACTTCAGTCTCCTCCCCTCTCTCTCCTCCCTCTCCTGTGCCTTTCTTTCTCTCAGACCTGTAACCTGCCTGTTGTGTTGTTGTTTCATATCTCACTGCGGGATTTGCATCGACGTCTGATTTAAGCTTCAACAACAGAAGTCAAGATCCATGACTAAGTGGGTGGTGATCCTCTAAACAAACACACAGACAGCTAGCAATCATAGGGAAATGAAGACAGGCAGCTCTCTGACACAAATAAAGCACCGGATACACTTGAGTAAAGATTATTGTTCCATGCGTTTCAGTTTGCAACGATTCTGTGTTTGTAGGACAGATTTCAGATCATTAAAGTCGATGTGAATTGCTGATGGAAACCTATTTTCCTATCACATTGTGATATTTTAACGTGAAACAGGATATTTAACAAGAAAAATAAGTGAGTTTCAGTGACCATGAGTTTGAATATTCGCCCAATAGTATAGATTTAATTTAGAGTGAGAAGAAAAATTACGTAAACCCATCTGATCTTTATTAAAATCACTGATTCGGATGCATGTAGAAATATGTTGCTGATTGAAGTAAATATTTATTTGTCACAGTACACTACTGATGCACATTTTTAATAACACAACCTAATTTTATTTAATTAATTATTTATTTACAGGAATAATGGTCAAATTCAAAACATATATATATAAAAAATAAATAAATGAAAAATAAATTAAAAAAAAAAATATATATATATATATATATATATATATATATATATATATATATATATATATTTGATTTTATTGCAGAATATATATATATATATATATATATATACAGTATATATATATATATATATATATATATATATATATATATATATATATATATATATATATATATATTCTGCAATAAAATCAAATATATATATATATATATTTTTAATTTATTTATTTATTTATTTTTTTATTTATTTATATATTTATAATATATATATATATATTCTGCAATAAAATCAAACCTACTACGCCCATGTGTAAATGTGAAAAACTGTGAGCAGAATTGAACCTGTCATCAAAAGCTCTGGTTTTCATCATCGCTAATGTTGTTTTGTAGATCGAGAATAATGCATATTAATGTGCACAAATGTGTAATATCTTATCATTAGGTTCGCATTTGGAAAATGATTTCAGTGCTTTCAGCAGTCAACCTTAACTTACTTACGAAAACTGAAAAACACACGCTTGCATAAACACAGCTGACTTACTCTAATATAAAGTTTGTTCTGTTAGATATGTGCTTTTTATCTAATAAACTAATCTTGAACTGCAAGGAATAATGAGTTGCACACGTCATTTGCATAATTTCAAATTCAGCACTATTTTAGGCTAAATTGCCTTCTTCTGCATGGGCAGAGGGCATACAGTCATATCTACATATTAATTCCATTGGACACTGCTGTCATTAGATGTATGGTAATAAAGGCATACATGCTCATGGCATTTTGAATATGATTTTGGTGCCTTCATTGCCGTTTTAAAGCGACCCTTCACTGATATACTACAGTAGTCTCCTGGTGCACTATTATAGTCAATGCTGCATAGAAAATAACATTTTCTAGCTGAGTAAATTCTGAAACAGTGTAGAGTTAAACACACTTAATGCATGTTAGAATCAAACATGATGTAACTTTATTTTAGACGCAAGTTTACAGTCAAATAGTGATACTATCAACCTAGGCTCACTGCAAATACATTTCTTCAAAACTGAAAAAAAAACACAACCAAAAAACCCAACGTATAAAAAAATACAAATAGCTGTTTCTAGTTGAAATGAACACTAGAGGCAAGAAAACTCAGACAACTTTCATTCCTTTTTACACAAAACCGTGATTTACAGGTACATTTTTGAAAGGCCCATTTTACACAATTCAGAATGTTATGACTTCAAAACTATTTTTTAATTCTGTATGTTTACTCGGTATCTCACGTGATACTGTGTTGCACTTAGAAAACCCTGAAAACTACAGTTCAGCAAAACAGCATAAGGGAATTAAAATTGATGCATGTTGCAGTCATTTTTTTTTTTTTGTTTTTTTTTGTTCTGTGTTCAAGCTGCCAAAGCACGTTTGAAATGTATAATGCTAAATTAAGCAATAATGAGCTGTAAGAAAATTAATTAAACTTGTAAAGATAAACAGTGTGCACTGTGGTATCGATATTTCATATCAACATTAAGCATATCGTAATTATGTAAACACATCCAGAAAGAGAAAAATTCGAAAATGCTGCCAAACACAGAAATTAAACTTCCTTTTGACGAGAAGCTGAAGTTTATGCAGTGTTCAGCTGTATTATTTTAAAGATGTTTTTCTTTACCCAGCCATTTTCATGTAACGCCACACCAGCAGAGGGAGCCTTCCCCAGAGTTCTGACTGTCAGCTCTTCCTCTGCTTTCTCCACGCCCACTTCCCTTTTGGCGGCCATTTTAACCAGGCCCAAACAACAGCCTGGTGCGAAGTATTGCCAGCTCATCACTGCATACCAAGCGTTTCTTTATCTGTCTGTTTCTATCGTGTTTTTGACCTATTGCCTGTTTTTTCCTGACTATCGTTTTTTGGATTACCCCTTGCCTTGACGACTCGGATTGGACTGATTATTGTGTTTGAACCTTTGCCTGATTATTTGACGTTGAGTTTGGATTACGTTTGGATTTGTTTGCTGTCTCCATTAAAACTCCGCATATGGAATCTACTCCGGCTTCCGCCTCTGTATCGTTACAGAATACTTCGCCTTCACCGAATCCAGCGGAGGTTTCACAACTACAGGCCGCGTTCACTTACCAGAGTGAACTTATGAAGAATTATCAGGAACAGCTGGCTCAAGTGCAAGCAGCAAACACTCATCTGCTTCATTATATCCGTTCGCTTCCACCCACGCAACTTTCTACGGTAAGACTGGCACTGCCAGAAAAATTTGATGGTTCTGCTGAGCAATGCAAAGGGTTTATTCGCCAAACTCGCACCTACCTGGAAAGTATGACTAATCATTCCGAAGCAGATAAGTGTTCACTGATCATGTCACTATTGTCCGGCAGAGCAATTGATTGGGCTGCGGCCGTTTGGGAGACAGACGTGAATCTGCGTACTTCTGCTGAATATTTTATGAACCAAATTCGTGAAGTGTTTGAATATCCTGCAGGGGGCCAGGATGTATCAACGCGGATTCTGCATTTAACTCAGGAAATCGCACAGCAGCAGACTATGCCATTGAGTTTCGCACCTTAGCAGCACAAAGTGGGTGGAATGATGTCTCACTCAAAGCCGTTTTTAAACAAAGTCTCAATCCGGAATTGCAAACTGAGATGGCCTGCAGAGGAGAGGATTTGTCTTTCACGGAGTATGTCAATACCGCCATTAAGTTGGATAACTTGCAACGGAGTGCACCAAGACGGAGAACCACACGCCTTTCATTACCCCATTTTGCACCTGTGTCCAGCCGTACACCTGAACAGTCTGGCTCTGAACCTATGCAAATTGGAGCTACCAGCCTATCTGAGACTGAGAGAAATCGGCGCCGAGAACTGAATCTCTGTTTCTACTGTGGAGAACAAGGCCATCGCAATCACCAGTGTCCACACAAGGCCCGGAAGAAGGCAGCTGATTCAACCCGGGTGAGTTGTAATGGTTTCTCCTTACAAATATTCAAGGCTGTTACTGTACCAGTCCAGATAACTACTGACAATGGTCCTATTCTGCTAACAGCACTAATTGACTCTGGAGCAGCACTTAATCTCATTAACCAGGATCTCATTCATCAACACCATATCTCCACCATACCATGTTTGCCAGCCATTGGAATTACCACTGTGGAAAATAAACCCATAAAGGGGGTATCACCAGACAGACATCGCCCATCCGTCTACAAACTGGATTGTTTCATCAAGAACTCATTTCCCTGTATGTAATTGACTCACCCAAGTATGAAATCATCCTCGGCTACCCATGGCTTTCCACTCATGACCCAAGTTTTTCTTGGTTCAATGGGGAACTCACACACTGGTCTCAGTTCTGCCGAAATCACTGTCTTCACAACTGCCCATCATTGCCATGTCTCGCTACTAGTGTGGAAAGTCCCCTCAGCTCACAGACTCCCCACGATTCCACAATGCTATAATGACCTGCGGGAAGTTTTT
Source organism: Puntigrus tetrazona (assembly GCF_018831695.1). Taxonomy (NCBI): domain Eukaryota; kingdom Metazoa; phylum Chordata; class Actinopteri; order Cypriniformes; family Cyprinidae; genus Puntigrus; species Puntigrus tetrazona. The sequence continues at coordinate 40,981 of NW_025048276.1, read as the reverse complement.
AGTAAAACTAAGGCCACTCAATTGCCACCACATCGGCCTGGGATTGTGCCATTGATCTCCTGCCCAACGCTATGCCACCCAAAAGTAAGATTTATTCCTGTCTCGTCAGGAGTCCCAAGCTATGGAAGAATATATCAACGAGGCTTTGAACTCTGGATTTATTCGTCCATCCACTTCTCCCGCTGCAGCTGGGTTTTTTTTTGTTGAGAAAAAGATGGAGGATTACGACCATGTATCGACTACCGAGGTCTCAACCATGTCACTGTTAAATTCCGTTATCCATTACCACTGGTCCCAGCTGCATTGGAACAACTTTCATGAAGCCAAGATTTACACCAAACTCGATCTCAGAAGTGCCTACAACCTCATCAGAATCAAGGAAGGAGATGAATGGAAAACTGCATTTCTCACCACTCAGGGGCACTATGAGTACCAGGTGATGCCGTATGGACTTGCCAACGCTCCAGCAGTATTTCAGTCCTTCATCAACGAGATCTTCAGGGATATTCTTCACAAGTTTGTAATCGCTTACATTGATGATATTCTGATCTACTCCAGATCTGAGGATGAACATGTGGATCATGTGAGGATTGTCCTTTCCCGTCTTCTAGAACATAACTTGTACATCAAGGCAGAGAAATGTGAGTTTCATGTATTCCAGACATCCTTTCTAGGATACAATATAAGTCATCACGGCGTGGAAATGGACAATGCAAAAATCACTGCTGTCACTGAATGGCCCAGGCCCTCCACAGTCAAAGAACTACAACGGTTCCTAGGATTTGCTAATTTCTACCGCCGGTTCATCAGAAATTACAGTTTGATAGCCGCCCCTCTGACCTCCCTACTCAAAGGTAAACCCTCAAGGTTACATTGGACCGAACAAGCAGACACCGCCTTCAATAACCTGAAAACCACTTTTACTACAGCCCCAATCCTGAGACATCCAAATCCCGACCTTCCATTCATCCTGGAAGTGGACGCCTCTGATTGTGGCATTGGTGCGGTGCTCTCACAGCGTCATGGTCAACCTGCAAAATTGTATCCCTGTGCTTTCTTTTCTAGAAAGCTTTCCACAGCAGAAAGAAACTACGATGTCGGCAATAAGGAACTTCTCTCTATGAAAGCAGCCATTGAAGAGTGGAGGCATTGGCTAGAAGGGGCACTACATCCCTTTCAAGTAATCACTGACCATAAAAACCTTGAATATGTCAAAGCTGCTAAGAGACTCAACCCACGTCAAGCACGATGGTCACTTTTCTTTTCAAGATTTCAGTTCACTGTCACTTACCGTCCAGGAAGCAAGAACAGCAAAGCAGACGCGTTGTCACGGAGACATGATCCCCCTCATCAGACACATACCTCAGAACCCATCCTGAACCCAGCCATAATCATCGCACCCATCAACTGGGATATAATGGATGAAATCCAACAAGCTACCCAACACGAACCGTCGCCAACTAATTGTCCTCCCAACAAACAATATGTTCCACAAACACTAAGAAGGAGAGTGATGCAGTGGGTTCACACATCTTTGAGCTCAGGCCATCCAGGAATATCTCGATCCATCAAGCTAACACAGAACTCATTCTGGTGGCCCTTTATGACGCGAGACATCACAAATTATGTAAAAGCTTGTCCAGTGTGTGCTCAAGCCAAGACCCCAGAGACCTTCCAGCTGGCCTACTGAAACCTCTCCCCATTCCACAAAGACCATGGTCTCACCTGTCCGTAGACTTTGTTACCAACCTCCCACCATCTGATGGATTCACCACCATCCTGGTGATTATTGACCGATTCTCCAAAGCATGCCGTCTAGTTCCACTCAAGGGTCTACCCACAGCCATGGAAACAGCCCAAGCCATGTTTCATCATGTGTTTAGAAACTATGGAATACCCGAGGACATCGTCTCAGACCGAGGAACCCAATTCACGTCTCAGGTTTGGAGAGCCTTTTGTAAATTACTAGACATAAATGTCAGTTTAACATCTGGTTTTCACCCACAGTCTAACGGGCAGGTAGAGAGACTAAATCAAGAGATTGGGAGATATCTGAGAACATACTGCAGTCGAGAGCAACACCGTTGGACAGAAATTCCTTCCCTGGACTGAATATGCTCAAAATTCATTGACTCACTCATCCACAGGACTAACCCCGTTTCAGTGTGTGCTTGGCTACCAACCCCCCTTGTTCCCGTGGTCCGGAGAACCATCTTCTGTACCCGCCGTTAATGACTGGATTCAGCGCAGTGAGAGGGTGTGGGACAATGCTCATGTCCGCCTGCAACGTGCAATTGGCACTCAAGAGTTGCAAGCAAATCGACGACGTCGCCCACATCCTCCCCTATCTACCAGGACAAAAGGTCTGGCTCTCCACGAGGACCTCAAGTTACATCTGCCGAGCAGGAAGCTCAGCCCAAGGTATGTTGGTCCTTTCAAGATCATTCGACAAATCAATGAGGTCACATACCAGTTAGAGCTCCCTGCCAACTACCGTATCTCTCCTTCCTTTCACGTGTCGCTCCTCAAACCTGTCCACTCGGATGCTGACCCCAATGCTGAGCCGGAGGAACCACCACCACCGCTGGATGTAGATGGATCACCGGCGTACATTGTCAATGTGCTCCTGGACTCCAGAAGACGAGGGGTCAGCTCCAATATTTGGTGGACTGGGAGGGCTACGGACCTGAGGAGAGATCATGGATACCTGCTTCGGACATTCTGGACCCCTCCTTAATCGAGGAATTTCATAGAGCCAGACCTGACCGTCCTGCACCCACGACCACGGGGGCGACCACGTAGAGCACCAGGAGGTGCTCCTAGAGGGGTGCTGTAACGCCACACCAGCAGAGGAGCCTTCCCCAGAGTTCTGACTGTCAGCTCTTCCTCTGCTTTCTCCACGCCCACTTCCCTTTTGGCGGCCATTTTAACCAGGCCCAAACAACAGCCTGGTGCGGCATTGCCAGCTCATCACTGCATACCAAGCGTTTCTTTATCTGTCTGTTTCTATAGTGTTTTGACCTATTGCCTGTTTTTTCCTGACTATCGTTTTTGGATTACCCCTTGCCTTGACGCACTCGGATTGGACTGATTATTGTGTTTGAACCTTTGCCTGATTATTTGACGTTGAGTTTGGATTACGTTTGGATTTGTTTGCTGTCTCCATTAAAACTCCGCATATGGAATCTACTCGGCTTCGCCTCTGTATCGTTACATTTCATCATATATGCAATAGATTTATACGGCCAAAATGCAATAAATTCAATTATAAACCATCCCCTCTTCCTGACAAACTATGAAAGAAAATACAGAGCCCTGTTTGAGTTGATAGTAGACTTATAAGTTGTGATAGCTGAAGTGAAAGGTAGGGGGCAAAGGTATTTATCATTGGCATTTCCAACGCATTTTCAAACATCAAAACAAATCAAGCACACACTTTTTTGTCAGGGTCTCCAGGTTTGGTCCTGGAGGGCCGGTGTCCTACAGAGTTTAGCTCCAGCCTCAATCAAACACACCTGAAGCAGCTAATTAAGGTCTAAGGTACTTGAAACTTCCAAGCAGTTTTTGAGGCAAGTTGGAGCTAAACTCTGCAGGACGCCGGCCCTCCAGGAACAAGTCTGATGACCCCTGGTTTTTGCTGTAAAAAGGTCAAATATTGCATCAGAATAATTTTCGAAAAACATTTTTGCTTTTCTTTTCTTTAGTCTTTTATCGCTGTTGCATTTAACTAGTTCAATGGGGTTTGTAATGTTCTCTGTAAAACCCTCTATCCCAAAAGCTAACCCTGTTACACTGTCAACATAATATAATATAACTCTTTCTCATAGAACTTAAGAACTTTGGTTTCAGTGAAATGTGAAAGCTAATGAACAAATTTAGCATGAACTTACTACTTACTATCATTCACTCACACACAGTAAATGGGTTGTTATATCTAAATTATAACACTGCCTTTATATTTGCATGAATCAGAAATGAATGTCCATTTTTCAAATTTATTAGAAATGTAAAACACCTGAGACGTGCCACTATTGCAAAATAAACAGCGACAGGCTAACCGGATATCCCTGATTGCCTCATGTTATAACATGATTTCAAATAACCACTTTAAGCGCATTTATTTATTTGGTAAGTAGCAGTGTAATAAACAGGATAATGTAAAGTCAGCCGATCATTAATAAGCGTCTACTCTTTCGTGTCAGGGTCCTGATCACAATTATGCACTGCATTCACATAATGCTGGCCCTCACAATCTACTCAGGAAGTATATTGGGTTATCACCTCCCACAAAATTAGCGAGCACTCCAATTATTGCATTCATTTCCTGTGCTAATGAATTCCAAAGATTATTATTATGGAAAACAGGGTGAGATAAAGCCGTAAAACACCTTCTTGATCTCTTCTCCTCCAATGCTGTGATAAGCATCTGGGTCTCGCTGTAGCACCTCAATTAAACATTTTGATCTAATTAATCAAGTGTCCAGTGGGACATCCCCTAACTCCAAATAAAAATCTCTCATGCAAGAGTTATTAACATGACTAATAAGCAGCGCCGCTGATAACATTTTTCATTATTATTAGCATTATAACTCATAAAGCATCATCAAGCTTCGGAATGCTGGCTCTGACCTTTGAGCGTCTTTTCATGTGGACACGCGGCCATTGCGAAATCAACTTTAATATATGGGCGGCGAGCAACTCTTGCAGGTCAATTCATCATGTGTGTCTCATTAACGATTTTTAATTAGATTTTTCTGTTTTGGCCCAATGCTTTGTTACGATTAAACTTCGGTGGCTTTTGAGGTCACGAAACCACCTATGAAATGTTTTGCTTGCTGTGGGTGTTTGTTTGCGTCGGTGCAGCTGTTGTTATTGGAAATACAATGTATTAACCTGTTGAGAGCTGCAGCAGCTTTTCAGCTGTAGAACAACATGGTGGGTTGAAGTGGAACGCAAATGCAAATGCATGTTATAATTTATTTCGATATTTATTTCTCAAGTGACAGAACATGAAATGCTGTAAAATTAAGAGAACAAACACATTTCAGGTATTTAAAAAATACTGCAACATAAACATGATCATATATATATATATATATATATATATATATATATATATATATATAAATATATATATATATATATATATATATAAGGTGTCTGGGAAAAGGCGTCATGTTAACATTAGTACATTAACATGAACAAACAATGAACAATGCATGTATTCATCTTTGTTATAGTTAACGAAAATGTAGCTGTTCATTGTTTTGTTTCATTGTCACAGTTCACAGTGTTTAACTCATGTTCCCTTTCAAAAGCTACTTCTCGATGCTGCGCTGAATGCGCTAATGAGAGAACGTCTTTTGTTCGACCGGTTGTTGAAGCATCGTGTGTCAAACACGCCAAAGTTTGGCTTATATAACCTCGGTCAGGTGACGTCCTACCTGATCACGAACACCTGGAGGTTATAAATAGATGTGACGCGGAAACATCCTCAGGTCTTTTGTCTTCAAGGACCGCATTGTGTGTGAGTGTGTGTGTGTGTGAAAAAATATATATAAAATATATATAAGAGAAAAAAAAAAAGATAATATGACGCATCAAGAAAGGAGATGCTTGCCTCCGTGCCAGAGGCAGCTCTCCGATGACGATCACCATAATTTTTGTTTCGAGTGCTTGGGGAAGAGCACGCGATCCTCGGGGCTCGAGGGCGAGTGCGAGCACTGTGATTTGTTTTCAATCAAGGTGCTTCGCGCTCGCCTCGCCTTTTTTAAAGGAGGACCGAGTGGATCGCGTGCCGATCCGGCTGAGCCGCGTGAGACGGACCAGCCCCTTTCTCTCGCGCTCTCGCCGGATCGCGAAGCCCTCGCGTCCGTTTCTCTATCGCGCCCCAGCGCTTCTTCTGAACGGACCGAGGAGACTTCATCTCTTGCTTCTGGGAAGAGAAAGTGCCACCACAGAGCGCTCCTCCCGCGACAATAAAGCGTCACGAGGAGCTACTCGAGGTGGTAACTCATGCAGTCGAAAGATTACATCTAGACTGGCCCCAGGAGCGAGAGAACCCAAGCGCTCGAAACTAGACGACAGATTTCTGTCGGGTGGCCGGGGGGAAGGGCCTCAGCGACGGTCTCTCCCCTTCTTTGACGATCTCCACGAGGAGTTGGTGCGCTCGTGGAGTAAGCCGATTCGATCCGTGTCTTCCGTGCCATCGACGTCGATTTATTCGACTATCGTGGATGCGAAGGCACGGGCTACTTCGATGATGCCCCAGGTGGAAGAGAGACGCCATGGCTATCTCTCCTGGGACTTCATCGTCCCTAAAAAGACCGACCCTCCCCACCAAGCCGTGCCGTATGACATCTTCGCTGGTGGGGAAAGCTTTCAGGCAGCGGGTCAGGCTGGTGCTTCCTGCACACCATGGCGGTCCTGCAGGCGCACCAGGCTGATCTGCTGAAGGACTTGAGCACAGGCGGGTCCATAGATGAAGAGGCGTTTTTAGAGCTGCGCCGAGCCACAGATCTGTCTCTCCGCGGCGACCAAGCAGACGGCCCGTGCCATCGGCCGTTCTATGGCTGCTATGGTGTCCACGGAGAGACATCTGTGGCTCAACCTCACGGGCATCAAGGACAAAGACCGCGCCATCCTCCTTGATGCCCCTGTCTCGCCTTCCGGCCCATTTGGCGACTCAGTTAATGCCGTCGCCACTAGGTTTCGGGAGGAGGCGAAACGCTATGAGGAAGCGTTAGTGAGGTTTCTTCCCCGCCGTGCTCAAGAGTCGGGGACGTCGCCACCCGGTCCCGACCAGGTCCGGTTCCTTTGAGGCGTGAGGCACAGAGGGGACAGTGTGGCGAGCCGAGCACCCTCGTAGAGACTGGGGTGCGGCTCGCCGCGCTTCACAGTCCGCCTCAAGGAGACCGGACCTGCGGAGCATAATCTCCGCAAAGAAGAAGTCCTGATGCTGGTGCACTCCAGCACCGTGAAGTGCGAAAAATTCCAACAGAGAATAAATGCTCCTTCCCGGCACCCTCAGGAAGCCATTGTTCAATCTCCGCCGCCACTGGTGTTTCGGGGAGCAACGGTTTCCAACGAAACGTTGGATGTTCGGTCGCCTCCTGCCACGTTTCAGGACGCCGAACATCTAACAACCCCCCAACAAAACGAAGTGTCAAAATTAGTGCCCCTTTCAGAGAAGCTGGCAGCGTGGAAGCTTCTGCCAAATATCTCCCCATGGGTCCAAAAGACCATAGAAAGAGGCTACAGGATTCAGTTCGCATATCGTCCTCCGCGTTTCAACGGCGTGATTTTCACTTCCGTGAAACCGAACGCAGCGCATTTGTTGATACAGGAGTTGCAAACTCTGCTGGACAAAGGGGCCATAGAACGTGTTCCTCTACCAGACAGACAGTCAGGCTATTACAGCCGGTATTTTCGTTCCCAAGAAAGATGGGGGCTGCGTCCGATTTTAGATCTTCGAGGATTTGAACCATCACCTCAGAACATACAAGTTCAAGATGTTAACAATAAAAATGATTGTTTCTCAAATCCAACCGGGCGATTGGTTTGTGACAATCGATCTAAAGGACGCATATTTTCACATAGAAATATTGCCACAACACAGGAAGTTCCTGAGGTTCGCTGGGGCGAAGCTTACCAGTATCGGGTTCTTCCTTTCGGCCTAGCATTGTCACCCGCACATACACAAAATGCATGGATGCAGCTCTGGCTCCTTTACGACTCCAGGGCATCCGCATTCTGAATTACATAGACGACTGGCTGATTCTGGCTCAGTCTCAAGAGCTTGCGCTTCGACATCGGGATGTCGTCTAGCTCATCTCGGATCGCTGGGGTTGAGACTCAACGCCAAGAAAAGCGTTCTCTCCTGTTCAGAGGACAACATATTTGGGGTCGTATGGGATTCGACCACGATGCAGGCACAGCTGTCTCCTGCACGCCTCGATTCCATTCTAAACACCCTAAAGAGCATCAAGCTAGGCCAGAAAATCACTCTTCATCACTTTCAGAGAGTTCTAGGTCTCATGGCAGCTGCTTCCACAGTGATACCTTTGGGCCTCCTGCACATGAGACCGTTTCAGTTGTGGCTCAGAGCCAGGGGATTTCATCCAAGGGCCAATCCCCAGAGGCAAATAAGGGTTACGCGTCGAGGGCTTCGTACCCTATCTATGTGGTTCAGACCCCGGTTTCTGACCTTGGGTCCCACTCTAGGTCCGTGTTGTCGTCGCAAGATGCTAACGACAGACGCATCCCTCACGGGTTGGGAGCGGTCTTAGATGGCCGTCCAGCCCAAGGGATCTGGAGAGGTCATCTTCTCGAATGGCACATCAATTGCCTCGAAATGAAGGCTGTATTTCTGGCCCTGAAATACTTCCTCCAGCAGTTGAGAGGCTACCATGTCCTAGTGCGGGTGGACAACACGGCAGTAGTCTCTTACATAAATCGCCAGGGCGGACTGCGGTCGCGCCGCTTGAACGAGCTAGCGCAGCAGGTTCTGCTTTGGGCGCAGGACAAGTTCCTGTCCCTCAGGGCGATTTATATTCGGTCACATGAACAGGAGCAGACTTGCTGTCCAGACAAGCTGTGACACATGGGGAATGGAAACTCCACCCCGAAGTAGTCAGTCAAATCTGGGAAAGGTTTTACGAAGCAGAGGTGGACCTCTTTGCTTCACAGGAGACAGCACAATGTCCCCTCTACTTCTCTCTGACTCATCCAGCTCCCCTGGGTCTGGACGCGATGGCCCATGTGTGGCCCAGAGTGCGTCTTTACGCATTTCCTCCGATTGCTCTGCTCCCCGGAGTTCTAGCCAAGGTCCGTCAACAGGGGTCTCGCCTCTTACTCATAGCGCCCCGTTGGCCAACCAGAATATGGTTCTCAGATCTAATATCTCTCCTCGACGGCTCGCCGTGGGCGATTCCGGTGAGGAGGGACCTTCTCTCTCAGGCACAGGGGACAATATTTCATCCCCGTCCCGAGCTCTGGAATCTTCACGTCTGGCCCCTGAGAGGGACCAACTAAGTGATGCTGGCCTTTCAGCCAATGTAATAGAGACTATTCTTAGCGCTAGGGCTCCCTCCACTAGAAGAACATATGCCATGAAATGGCGCATCTTCGAAAGTTGGTGTAAAACACACCATGCAGACCCAGTTTACTGCCAGATTGTTTCAGTGCTAGAGTTTCTGCAAGAGAAAATGTCCTCAGGCACACATCCTAATACTCTCAGAACTTACGTGGCCGCCATTTCGGCTTGCCATGCTCTGATTGAAGGGGCTTCGTGAGAAACACCCTCTAGTTGTTCGCTTCATTCGAGGAGCTAAGAGGTTGAGGCCGCCCAGTAGGCGACAGTTCCTTCATGGGATCTAGCTATAGTGCTTGAAGGCTTGGTGGACACCCTTTCGAACCACTAGAGTCAGCGCCTGTCAGGTTTCTGACCCTAAAGATGGTTTTTCTAACAGCTATTACTTCTCTGAAGAGAATTGGGGATTTGCAGGCTCTGTCAGTCTCGCCATCCTGCCTAGATTTTGCCCCTGGGCTGGTAAAAGCTATTTTGCATCCTCACCCTAGTTATCTTCCGAAAGTTCCATTCTCGACTATAAATCCGGTCATCCTTGAAGCCTTCTGCTCTCCGCCATTCATGACACCGGAGCAGGAGAAACTTCACTTACTGTGTCCAGTACGTGCTCTCCAGATCTACGTCCACCGCACTAGCCAGTGGCGTAAGTCAGACAGCAGCCAGTATGCTATGGTGGCCGCAACCGGGGGGCGGCTGCCACTAGACAGACTATGTCACACTGGGTGAGGGATGCTATTGCCCTAGCCTATGAGGCGCATGGTCAAACTTCGCCTCTAGGAGTTAGAGCTCATTCAACCAGAGGGGTTGCATCGTCGATGGCTTTAGCAAGAGCGCGCCCTTGCAGCAAGTCTGTGATGCGCAGGTTGGTCCTCTCCGCACACATTTGTTAGATTTTATAGTTTGGATGTCCATGCTACTCGGGCTCGCATGTCCTTGAGTCGACATCCCAGAGTATTGTCTGAGACCTCTTCAGTGTTGCGCGCACACACTACACAACGCTGGGGGTCCAGACACTCCTAGTGCGGCGGCGTTGGTATTCTCGTTCCCATTAGCGCATTCAGCGCAGCATCGAGAGTAGCTTTTGAAAGGGAACGTCTCGGGTTACTTGACTGTAACCCTGTTCCTGAAAAAGCGGAACGAGATGCTGCGCCTCAATGCCGCACTGTGGGCGTGACTGGACGTCCTTTCAGACAAAAATTTGACCTGAGGATGTTTCCGCGTCACATCTATTTATAACCTCCAGGTGTTCATGATCAGGTAGGACGTCACCTGACCGAGGTTATATAAGCCAAACTTTGGCGTGTTTGACACGATGCTTCAACAACCGGTCGAACAAAAGCGTTCTCATTAGCGCATTCAGCGCAGCATCTCGTTCCGCTTTTTCAGGGAACAGGGTTACAGATCAAGTAACCGAGGCGATTTCAATAATGCTTTAGTAAGTGCTAAAATGAACAATAACTTAATAATTGTTCATTTTTAGTTTGTGTTTAGTAACTAATGTTGTTAACCAATGAACCTTACTGTAAAGTGTTACCGTGTCATGACAACAGTGATTATATCAATACTTCAGAATGACAATGAACAATTAGTAATATATGATAATGAAAACATAAATGGAGAACGTTTTTAAATAAACAAAATGCACCATCCTATCATGACCCATCAAACTGCTGGCCGACTGCACAGGCAAAGTATTATACAGAAGAACAAAACATAATTTGCATGCTAATGTCGAGGATGCACGGCACGAAACCCAAGGCAACGGATCCAAAGAATCACAGCAGATAGACGAGATCAATATAGGAGGAGGCAAACCAGGGGCTCCGGCGTTCAGAAAATCGCACCGCCCGTTTAAGTGGCATTGATTTTGACTGTCAAATCACATGGCGCATAACAAGGCGGCAGAGATAGACTGCCCAAACTGTTGATTAGATGCAGCACTTTGACAAGGTGGGCCAAATAAACGCTACTTCCTCAAATGGAATGGAACATATTTGAATACTGTCAAGAGGAAGCACTTTTTTTCGGGTATAGCAAATAGGGCAGTTATGGTATGTCACTTGAGACAGTATGCAGTCATGTATGGATCGATTGTGCATCACGTTAAAGGGGTAGTTCGCCCAATTTTTTTCTCACCCTTATGTCGTTTATATTATATATTAGGTGGCCGTAACTACTATGCACTTACATTTAAATTAATAATTTGGTACAATGCACTTATTTCGTACATACATGTTTTTACATTATACTTATATATTTTAAAGTACCTATATCTGTAATTACATTTATAAGTACATTGTTGACCCATCCCTTACACCTTAACCCACTCTTAAACCTACCCATACCACTAAACCTGTCCCTAACCTTACCCATATCCCATCTCATTAGCAGCAAAAGTGTTTCACAATAAAATATGACCATAATAAGTACACCGTGCACTTATATTAGGCCACCTAATATAAAGTGGAACCAATATTTCAATGTCTGGGCTGCAGGAAGCTTAAGAATCAAACTGCGAAAATGTGTCTCAAGCCACCAACCTAGCAATTCTCCAGAGCACAGATGTGCGTTTCCCTCGCTTCTCTCAATATGACATCAAAGCGGAAAAAAAGAGAAAAAGAACTATGTAATAAGAGCAAGCAACTGTCACGTCATGGCAAGGGTCAGCTGTGCTAATTACTTCGTGAAGTCACTTGCTATCAATTCAACAGGAAAAAGGAACAATTATATTCTCTTATATTTGTTTAAGTTCAGGCACTATTTACAAGAATAATGCACCTCGGGAAAATTTGCGAGCACTGGTTGATTCCTGTGGGCTAAAATTAACAACCGTGTACTTCCGTCTCTGGCTCATGTCTCCTGATCTGAGGCAAATTACCACAAGAGATGAAAAGACCTTGCTGGCATTCAGCATTACCAATGCACATTTCTAGTGACTGATGAAAAAGAAGAACAAAGAAAACAAACAAGAGCAAAGTGAAATGAAAGACCAAAACAGAAGGAAATAAAAAAGCACAAATAAAAGAGCATATTTACCACCAGTTGGCATTTCCTTTGAGGACTGATGTTTGCCTGGTACTTTACTAGCACTGAAGGAGGAAGAGTTGGAAGAGAGTGACTTTTTAAATAAACGTTTTAATATGGCACAATTTGCCAAAAAGTCTGGGGATGCAAAAATGTATCGAGCCATTGAAAATCCATACGCATATTCGAATCAAATCAGTTGAGATGTTAAATAGGTTGAAATGAATAACGATACAGTTGGGAATGGAATTTTATTTTAATGTATCTCTGAGGGTAAACCGACTTTTCAGAACAGCATGGATGTATTTTATTTAATTTTGCGTTTGCATCCTCCTTTTCCTCAGTAACACCGCCATAACGGATTCGAAATTCTGTCGATGGTGTTCCTGTCTCCGTAGAAACTTTTTCAAATATGTAACAATCTGTAGAATTAATTAAACATAATTTTTTGGAGTAACTAAATATAAGCAGCAATTCCTGTACTTGTCATGTATGCATTGCCTCTGCTATTTATTTGACTCTAAATGTAAATGACGTCAATGTAAATCACCATTCCAGTTGGGTGAGACGTTAGCACTCAAGAAAAACGCGGATAATGCATATTAACGTAGCAGTGTTGCTTTGTTTACAGCTGTAACCAAGGAAATGTTGTGCTTCTGCTGCTATCTACATATTATTCAGCATGTGCCCCAACAAAAAAAAAACAACCCTATAGGTAATTTGTGCAAGTGCCTTATATGACCTATAGTTACATTTTTAAATTAGGCACCCTCTAGCGGGTTTTGCTTAACGCAGATATGTTTTATAAAGTAGTTTCACAAAGCTGAATTCAGAAGTTTTTTCGTCAAATTTTAAAATGATACAAACTAATTTAAGGGTGAATTCCCTTTCGAGGGAACTTCACAGAAGAGATTTACATTTGTGATCATGTGATCAATTAGCTCTTGCGATGCATTTTAAAACAAAGGTGGGATTCAATTTGACTTCACGTACAAACTTTAGCAGAATGGGCAGATTAAATTTGTCTTTATTTTAATATGATTTAAGACGGTAGTGCAAGCAAGTTTAAGCATGTTTAGTTTGAAAAAGTTTAATAGTAAATAAGACAAAGTAAATCAGTGAAACAATGTTTAAATAAAATGATAATACTGAGTATAAATATTTATTTGCATCAACTGTTGGGAGCGCTGAATACTGCATGCCATGCACAGCGTTGTCAAGGTAACGTTATCTGGTAATGGAATTCGCCCTAATACTGGACATGCTGAATGCTTGGATCTTGTTTAAAATACAGTGATTGATGAAAGACCAAAGCAAAAAGACCAACAAGTGGACAAGCAACTACTAATGTTTCATTTTGACATCAAGAGTCGACACTTTCTTTTGAGAAACAATGATGCGCAATAATGTGCAAAAAAAAAACAAAAAAACAACGTGTAGAAGTTTTCAGTAACACTTTAGTACAGGAACTAATTCTTGAGGTTAACTAGCTGCTTATTAGCATACCTATTATTAACACATTGACTGTTCATGACCATATTTTCCACTGCTAATCCTACTCAATACCTAAACTTAACAACTACCTTACTAACAGCTAATTTTAGATATTGTTGAGGTAAAAGTCATAGTTAATGGTTTGTTAGTAGCGAGAATTTGACCTTAAAATAAAGTCAATTGGAAATGCATCACATTATGTAAGTTAAGTAAATTTAACATGCCATTTACCTCCAGCACATGGAGAAACAATGTATCACCAGAGCAGAAAAAACTGCAGTGATCTGTCAAGACAGCGTGAGATAAGATCAAAGCCTCCACTGATCCGGGTCTTGACCACAGCGTTATCCACCCAACCCCTCAATGGCCGGAGCCAGACTCAAGGCTCATGTTGAACCCACACATACGCAGCACATGAATTTTAACCTGTGTTATCTCTCAATTCTGCCCCATGTCCTCATATAACCCACACGGTCCGAGCCAAGCAGCTCTTGGGGTATCAGGGCAGGGTGAAGCGGTCGGCCATGTGTGTAAATATTGTAAGGTTAAAAGAGTCAGACACAGAGGGTGTGTGATAGGAAGTGGAATGAAACCAAGCTGACATCATTAAACTGTCACTGGACATGGATGAGCTCCCGCCTCACGCTGTCCCGCTCCATCCATCCGGACGGGTGGAGTGAAGGTTGAAGCGAGGGAAGGATGCCAGTTGTGAAGGAATGAGAGGCAGAACAAATCAGGCTTTTGGTAGCTGGCTGCCAAACGTAATGTGGCAGTCCTAGGCTCTGAGAGTGTTTGCAAGGGTGCCTGTGAGTTTAAATCCACTGGACTGCATTACTCTGGCAGAGCTAATCACATTATACCTGTAATTGGTTTTGCAATGTGTCTGACACACTTAGAGCTCGGCACACAAGATAGCGGCAGAAAGAAGCTCAGGCTGTTTATGCGCTCAAGCAGACTTCTGTGTCGCTGTGCAGACATGTTCATAGTCACTCCTGTAATCTCTGCAATATCTCACATCATCTGACATTTGGGTGCTTTTTGCCAAGCAACAAGACGCAATTTTCTGACTGAAGAGATGTAATGCTATCTGAACAGAAGAAGAAGAAGAAGAAGAATAGTGGCTTAGTGGTTGGTGCGCTAGACTTGCATACACAGACCTTCAACTAACCAATAGAAAGGCAGGCCCATTTATTCAGGTCAAGACCCATTCAGAAGAAAACAATATTTGATGAGCATTTAAAATATCCAGTGAAAATCTGAGATGCTGTTTACAGATTCAGGTGGGTTCACAGATTATAAACTATATAGATTATTCATTCATCCATGCATCCATAAAGTGGTGACTGAATGAATGAATGAATGAATGAATTAATTAATTAATTAACTAATTAATGATTAGGCAGGTGTGTTGGGTACTGCTGGTATTTTGACAAGTAAAGATTTTGAGTGTACGCAGTTTTTTTTTTTTGTGTATATATAAACCAATCGCATTTTTTAATTTATTTCATCACACTTCTTCTGCGCTTGCTTATATAACAAAATAAACTACATTCTACATAATATGAAGTGTAACGTTACGACCGCTTTCAGGTTGTTAAGTTGTGTCAGATCTAAGAAGACACATTTCTTTACTTCTCTCCCGAGTCTCACAGAGTGTCAGTTGCTTTTTGAATTGATCTCAGAAGTTGTAGTCTCTCACTCGTCTCATTCCTCCCCTGTCCCCTCTCATTCATTGATCTTCAATGGAGCTGTCACTGTTAGCTTCACTTTTTTGTGGGTTTAACCTCAAACACTCTATTTTCCTTTGTCGCAATGCTTTCTTGATCTCTCTCTGTACATCTTCCACTCAAATGTTTCATGCCCATGTAATTGATTTAAAGATAATTTCAGTGATAAAATACTCGCTTCTTAATATGCAGAGACAAGTATGAGTAAACCAATTAGCTGGTTAGTTTGATGACTCTGATGATTCTGAAAAAACAGATCAAAGTGCTTCAGCAGAATACTTCAGCTCTTTACATTTCTCTCTCGTGAAACATAATAACATGCTCATTAATTTATGTTCACAACATATTAAATTAAACTGCAAATGCACGTTTAAAAATGCGTTCATTTACCTCACAAGACACATGATGTAAAACCGGCTGACGTTAAAGCCCATGTATAATTCCTGTAATGAATATGCTGTCGTCGTGGCCTCAAGTCATGAAATTGCAGAGATGAAAGAGTACGGGGAGAAAAAAAAAAAAAGTCACATCACATGACAAGCAGCTTGGATTTTAGACTGAATTACGGTCGAAATTCAATTACCCAGTATCCCCAGACTTCAAAAAAAAAAAAAAAAAAAAGGAAGTGGAGTGGAGGAAAAGGAAAACTGCAGCTCCAGTATGAATGAAGGCCTGGGTGGTTTTGTGAAACTGTGTCAACGCTACATAGAATTCAAGGTGATTTGTTGTCTTAATGCAATGCCTTCAATCACACTTTCGTTATGCTGGCCTGTTTTTCATTTATCGTCCGAAAAATTCCATTTCAACTTCATGACATGTGACCTCATGTTCAGCTGATAGATTGTGTTTGGGAACACAGGCTTATAGAGAGAGCTTATACTGTGTGTTCGCATGGACACAGAAATATGTGACAAAAAATAGAAAGTCGATGAACGAAAACAAACAAGCATTTCGAACTGCACTTTAACATTTCTGCTCTCTTTTCTCTTCTGTTCCACCTCTCCTCACATACAGTAGATTATTTGCTAATAATGCATCCGATGAACCATGTTCTCTCTCTTTCTCTCTCTCGCTCTTTCCCAGCATCCCTCTTGTTTTTTGCACTCTTTGAACTCATTGATGGTTTTGATGTAGCAGTTGTATTTATGTATGTCTCTTCTAGTTCTCTGCAAATTCAGTGTCTGCAGTGTTTCAAAAGTACAGCCATAGCATTTCATGTGCTCAGTGACGTGCCACAACTATACTTTTTTCTTGTTTGTTTATCTCTATAAAGCTGTTTTTGAAATAATATGTAACAAATAAAATCATTTGCAAATAGAGGTTTTAAAAACTTTTGAAAAATGTTGACCGGCAGCCAAATTAATATTTAGTGTTTCAGCAAACATACATTTAGGTCAGCTCCCATTCTGATATTTAAAGTAATTCCCAACACGTTTTGCTGGCGCAATATATTATTTCACACAGAAAAAATGAAGATAAAATTTGAAGATACGATTTTTGACCCTTTTTTGTCACATTCTCTAATAGTAGCCTGGAGAGCTGCTTGTTTTTGCCTTAACAATGATACTATTGTTCTCCCTTCTGATGCGCATGCGAACAGATGTGTTTGGATTGCATTATACGCATACAAGCATAGAAATTCATATCTGCAATATGTTTAAATGCATAAACAAAAATCTAACCCATGCTCGTTAGAAATGTGTGACTGCCTATGTTGCTTCATTATGCTGGCCATATGAGGTGCTATAAGCATTTTTTTCTTCTCATTTTTACAGGCCAGTGTAAAGACAACAAACAAACAAAAAAAGCATGTTTAACAGTTAAACGTTTGATCATATTGGTTGCTATCATGACCATTTGGGTTAATGCTTTATTAGACAGAAAATCCATATGGAGCAGGTTGTGTGACGCAAAACTTAAAATGCATGGTGTAAGTGCTTTAAAGTGTTAATATTGCATCGTGCAAGGATGTGCATTAAAATACATATTTACGAAATGATAATCTACAACCTTCAATCATAATTTCTTTGGAACAAAACTTGTTGGTGTTTTACTGCCTTTAGTGTTCATTTGGCTGGAAACTGCAGTGAAATGTAATTATAGGCATGCTTTTTGCAGAAAAGTAGGCAGAGTTTTGAATTTTTAGTGAGCAAAGGTTGTGAAAATCTGCATGTGTATAACAGCTGTAGCGTTTCCTGAACCTAAAGCAGTTATTCGCCCTCTTTCAGGGATTTAATATAGTGTTAGGAAAAAGACTTGTGTAACCTGTTTGATCAATGGAAATGGACATCTCATTGCTGACCTTGAAAAAAAATGGCTTTGCACAATGGCTCTGACCACAAGATGAACAGAAAAAAAAACTGATGCTAATGTTAAATAAAGCTGTTGTTGAATTGTAATAAGTGGTAGGCCTTCGGTGATGGCCAACTAATGTCCTTGATCAACACGTATCACGCTATAATGGTGTCTCTGCCTGTACAGTTCGAATGCAAAGCTTTGTTTTCTGCCTGTATTTGGAGCAAAACTCAGAGGCAGCTAAAATTCAAAGGCACGCAAGGATGAAACAAATAAACCTGAGAGGAGGCCTTGAGCAATCAATGCAGCCTCAAGACTGATATACGTTTGGTCCTTTTGTATAGCATCCCTTTTTATTACACAGCTTTGTGCTTGCAAATTAGCCGAGGGCTAATCCATTTCAGATTTGCTTTGGTATCATGCTACCTTTAAAATTTCTAAAATAGTACTGTGATGGTAACAGAAAATAGTACAATTTACCAAGTACTAGTAAAAAGTAAAATGTCTCAAGATTCTTTCTCACACATTTAATACATGTCATTTCACGCGTATCCAATGGTTATATGTTCTTCTATCAATCCGTTCATTAAATAATACGGATTTTATGACATGTTGTTACTTTTACATTTTGAGGTAACACTTTATTTTAGAGTTTCTTAACTAGTTGCTTATTAACATGCATATTACTAGAATATCGTATGTATTAGTACTAATTAAGGATATATTCATGCAATTTATTAGTACTAAATAATGCCTTATTGTACATCCCTAATCCTACCCGGTACCTAAACTTAACAAATACCTGACTAATTATTAAAAAGCAGCATATTAGGAATTTATTGAGGGAAAAGTTAATAGTGAATAAATGTTCCCTATTCTAAAGTGTCACTGATATTAATGAATCATTTGAAAATTTCACATATTTCACATATACCCTTTATTAGTCATCATAACATATAAATCAATTATGAGATTATTATCTTTTGCAAAACTTTTGTGTTTACTTGAGAATCTTTGCACTCCCTCATAACACTTTTCTGTTCTTTTGCAAAGACATTTGGATAGCATGTTGCTTTCTTGCACATAGTGTAGGCCTATATTTGTATTAAAATATAACATTTAGACTTTTATTGAGTCCAAACTTAACTTTATTAAGTTAAGCCACATTAAGCACACTTTTCTATGGAGGAGAAAATTACGCTATTCACAGGATACTTGGCCTTTTATAATCATCTTCATTAAGCGTTAACCATTTTATGAACCATGTCAGCCGTATGAGCAACTGCAGGCTGTAAAGTAAAGAGGATATGTCTCTGATCTTTCCGACAGAACCCAAAAGTTTAGTGAGAAAATGCAGAAAGCAAAAATTTAGCAAGAGAATGCAAAACCTTTGTGAGGAATGCCCATATCTTTTGCGAGAGAATGCAGATGTTTTGTGAGTTTACCCTTGGGCCAAATTTAATCTCTAAACGTTTCTCTAACATGCGAAAATTTAATTAAATGCTTCTTACGGGTTCTTACGGGCTGAATATTTTCCTATAATTTACCATGCCACTAAATAATTTACATATTCAAGTATAATTATGTTTACATGTTAGTATAAAGTTTACCAATGTACAAAAATAAGAAAATACCACACGCGATTCTTTTTACTAGTAGCTGCAGGTGGTCATTATATATATGAACATTGGATTGCTACATTTTCAGGCTGAAAATAGAACCTTAATGATGGTGTTTACTTGGTGCATGATGACCCCTTCACAGGTGGCTCCATCGCATAACAGTGCCTTAACCCATCTGCCTACACAGAACTGTTTAATCCTCGCAAAAACAAGATTGGAAGAGACACTAAAATAGATCTCGTCTAAGCACAGTTCAAAGTACCTGTTTCTCATGGAGACCTTATTATTTTCGATATTTTCTTCCCTTCAAGACGGTCTCTGAAGGTACAAAACCGAAAAATCTGATTTCTTAATCTGACTGCCATGATTCAGTGTTCTTTTAAACAAATTGTTCTATTTGCTTAGGAATGCGCTCAAAAGGCCCCGCTATACACATTGGCTATTTGCCAAGTGGACCTCCTAACAGCACTGACATTTGCTTTTCTGCCTTGCAGTTGTGGTGATTGACAAGAGCCATAGAGAGTCTGGCTCTAAAGCAAGTGCCAGCCATCAATATATGTTCTTGACTAATATATTCATATAAATGTTTCTGCTCTGTCCTTGGGACACGGAGTTTCTAAAAAGGCTAGCAAAACTAAAACACTTTTAGCATAAAAGTCACGCATTAACTCTATAAAGAGGAAACTTACACTAATGTCCTTCACATGTTACTGTGTTGCCCACTTATAAGGCATGTTGTCACACTTTTATTCTTTCAGAGAAGATAAAGAAAAAAAATACACTCTATTAATGAAACAAGATCTTATACTTATACTAGATGTGTGCAAGCTAATGTGGGTGAAAAACTAAATACCACGAGTAGATTAATGCTCTCTTCTCTTGAGGCTTTTGTGTTTTCATATATAACTGCTTAATGTGGCAAAAGATGCTACACCTGAATATATTAACATCCTTAAAACTGTAAAACTGAATTAAACGATAATCAGTATATAGATGAGCTGGCTGAGAATATGTAAAACGTGTGTTTGCAGGGGTTTAAAATAAAATTAAATAAAAGTAAGTAAGCGTAAATGAATGAACAAGTTAGTTCTGAAATAAAATTCAAAAGTTACTGGGAATACAATTCCTACACATAATTATTGCCTTACATTGGGGAGTCGAGAAGGTTTGATGTAGGAGCAGATAAATGTCTGGATTTCTCATCACCAGCAGTTCTGTTTTTGGATTTTTGACATCTAGTTTATCTGACAAAATGCTAAAGCTCTGAGCATTGGCAGAATTCCTGAATTATCAATGCATCATGGGACCTTCTCCATACTGATGGAGGTCAGTGAGTAATATCCGAGGTTGATGCCTGAGAGCAATTCTCTTCTAACAAGGCATTGATGTATTCACCCAATTTACCACTGTTGTTTGTGACAACATTGAATAAACATTCAACAACATCATGAAAAAAGAAAAAAAAGGATTGACTCGTTATCTGATTCCCCCAAAATGCCAGACCAATACTAAAGATCAATAAATGGACAAGTATTTAAAAATGACCATGGCATGGCTTTGGTAAAGACTGCTTCCCAGCTACAGTGGCTCTCTATTTCTTTTTTTCCTATAAAAGACGATCTTGAACTAACACGTGAAGGTCGAGGTGAAAGCAATGTAATGAAGGATCACTATCATCAATATAAGATTCTGAATTCAACCACCTCATGGGGATCTCATTAGCAACACCAACGCATTTCCTCCCTTCCCTAACTGATCTTGTTCCAACAGGTCATTATTTTCCTCTTATTTAACAAGTACAAATAACCATTCTTGCAATAGGCTCCTTCTTTCTTTTCTTTCCCCTAATTACTTTTGTCTATTTATTTTTTGCCCCTTTTTTAAACTTTCTCTAAAATCTCCATCAAGTTTTTTTTCTTATTTCTGAGATTTGAGATGTTCAGATTTGAAGGACATTTGACTGTCAAAACAAACTGAATGAGTCAAAGTTTTGAATATGAATAAATGATGCTGAATGAAATATCATGGAATATGCTGTCTTAAAACAAAACAAAACAAAACAAAACAAAGGAATCTGTTGATGATCAATGCCTGTTATATTGAGTTCCTTCAACATATGAACATATGAATGTATCTTTCAAATATTTACTATATTTAGGATAATAGCGCATTCTGTAGTGTTCATTCTTCACTGTAAGGAATAAAAAAAAACAAAGAAAAGTAACACTTTATCTTAGGGACCAATTCTCACTATTAAATAGTTGCTTATTAGCATAAATATTACTAGCATATTGACTGTTTATTAGTGCTTATAAAGCACATATCATTGCCTTATTATGCACGGCTATATTCTAGATCCCTTAAAAGAATAATTTTCTCCAAAATTAACACTTTCCTGAAACTTGTATACTTAAGTCATATTAACTTCTGAGAATGTGGTAATATGCTGTGGCCACAAAATTTTAATTTGTGGGAAAGTCGTATGATAACGTGATAATATGTCATGGCCAAGAGATGGTTTTGTAACAACATCCTTACGTTATAACCACAGGATGTGAAGTTTTGGCCTTGCTATGTTGAGGTAGCAAAATCTCCGTTAGTCATTTATGCATTAAACTCAGCTTAGAGAAAAAGTTGTAGCTTTCTCAACATAAGAAGTCATGGCCTTGAGTAATGGATGTCGTTCCCACAACACAGACTTCATATCGCATGGCCATGACATAAGGATGTCGCTACTCTCGACAAAACGATCTCATGGTCACAATATATTATCGTGTTTCCATGAATTAATATGTCGTTGCCGTGACAGAATTAAGTGAACCAAACATATACCTCATGGTCACCATAGCATTGACTTTCATGACTTTTGTGCGGTGAATAATACTATGGGGGCCAATGGAGACCATCAACTATGTGTTTACCAGAATTCTTAAAAATATGTTCAACATTAGAGAGAAACCTATACAGGTTTGCGAAAACATGAGAGTAAGTAAACAATGGTATACAATTTGGGGTGAACTATTCCTTTTATCCAAACCAATACCTAAACTAGCAACTACTTTACTAACTATTAATGAGAAGCAAATTAGGATTTGGAGGGAAAAATCATAGTTAATAATTATAAAATATTAAGAATAGGTCCTAAAATAAAGTGTGACAGTTTTTTGTTGTTATTAGAATATATTATACGCTGCAATGTATCAACATACTTCCGTGATGATTGATTGTTTGAATGATTGAATGATTGATTTTAGAACATAAGAAGATCTGTGTCTCATTCATTTAATTTGTACTCACAAACTGTTGTCTGAATATGACGAATAAAGCTAGTTCTCTAGTGTACAATTTTCCATGTGATGCTACTAAAAACTGTGATTTAGTCCTGCCAGTCATCCATTTTCAAAGCTTTCCAGCATGCCACAATGAATCATATCAATTGCAGCATTGGAGATGGCTATGAATTCCTACATTGTGACACGAAGTAGGATGACTTGAAGCTGAATGAATTATTGTTGAAGCCAATGTTCTTTCATCAGTGCGAAAGCATCCTGTGTGCTTTAGAGCTCAACGACAACTGATGCAAGCAGCCACTGCGGGATGAGTATTATTATGGCTGCCAAATTCATGGGCCAAATGTTAAAGAATCCATTGATTTTTTGAGATTTTGGAAATGCCTCTGGTCACAAGTTGTCTAAATGCTGATGATCAAAAGGGACAAGGCTTGTTGGGCCAGAAACATTCTGAATCTTTAATGCTGAGAAAATGCAGTTTTGTTAATAAAATGGATGCAAAATAGATTGCATGCAACTTGAACGCAGTCCAAGTAGGCAGGAAATGCTCTCTGTGGATTTAATTCAAATGCTCTGCCCCCAAATTCAGGTCAACTTCTTAGTCAACACGGGGACACAAATGAAGAAGCAAAAGTTCAAGAAAAAGACCACATTAATAAATCACAATAGCTCTCAGTGTTTTGCTCTGAAACCGAGTAGCTATAAAATACTCCAGAGAATTTATTAAAGAATGATGCAAATCTAACTGAACACAAGAAAGCTATGGATCCATTGTGATATTGTAGTATATTTGCAAGATATAGATTAGCTGTCTGAAAGAGGACTCTATCAAGTGGGCACATTAGTTAGCTTTGCCAAAAAAAAAAATATATATATATAAATAAAAACATTGCTCACTTTAAAATTATATCTTATCAATTAATCAAATGTTAATTAGTCCATTTTGGAGTTTAATTAGTAGGTCAGAGTCTCCATTAGTAGGTCATCTGTAGATTACATTTACGATCATATCTTCATATTTCACTTTTAAGATGTAAATTCAGAAATATAATACTTATAACACTTAATACTTAATTTTAAATAGAACATAAGGTTTGAGCACTGCTATTGTGCTGCTTAGAAAGAGGAACAAGGAAACACTGAATGAACCTGAAACTTGTCTTTAATAGTACAATCACTGGAATAAAGACACATCGAAGACATACGACAGTCAACGCAGGACGCTAGAAAACCGGGGTTTAAATAGGACAAACAATAAGACTACACTATATAATAAGATACACACCTGAAACACTATTGACAACATGGGAACAAGAAAACCAAATATGGGCATACACATAGGGAGCAAACACAGGGCAAGGGAACATTTATTAAATATGAATTTATGATAGTTTACATTCACATTAAATGTGATTACTTGAACTTTTTTAATCTAATTCAGTAGGACTTAAATACCTATTTATATGTAATTTCATTATTATTCCTATGGCTTTGGAAATATGGTTAAAATGTATTTTTGAATATACGGACAAGGCTTTGTGGACTAAATATACTTCAGTGCCATTTCTAACACGCACATATATACATACAGTGCCTCTAGAAAGTCTTCATACACATTCATTTTCCACATTTTGTTATGCTGCATTATTATGGTAAAGTACCGTTGATCATTTTTATTCTATCCAAATAAATCTACATCCCACTCACCATAATGATAAAAAAACTTTGCAAATGCATTAAAAAGGAAATGCTGAAAAAATAACATGGCACACGTATTCATACTCTTAACTTAACTTTTAGTTAAAGCTCTTTGGCAACAATTACAGTCTTTTTTGATATGAAGCAACAAACTTTGAACATCTGTTTTTTGGTCATTCTTCTCTTTAGATCATTCAAGCTCTGTCAAGTTGGCTGGGGACTATCGGTAAACAGCCATGCATAGGTTCCTCCAAAGATGTCAGATTCCAGTTCCAGTGTCATCACACATGTGTAATGACGAAGCTGCAATTGAATGGATTTATGTCGTGTATTTTAGATTACATATTGTTTACTATACTCTTGCAAGTGTACTTAAGTGTGTTAAGAAAGAGTAATAATAGTGTGATCTCTTTGAGTACTCTTAAGGTAAATGACCTTTATTTCATTATTTGTGAGTCTATATTGTATGTGGGTACGGGACTTTTAAAATAATACTTCTAATATTTGAAGTACACTTCAAGCGCATGATTGATACAGTTAAGAACACTTCTTTGTCACAAGGGTTTAGCGCAGCGGCAGAAATGGACATGACCTCAGAATAATCAGCTTTTATCTGCGGGCAGCATATTTACAATTCCACAACGCATGATAGGGTCCTCATGGTTTTAGAAAGCTCTCACCAGCTCGGCTCAATGCTATTTAGCCTTAACAAACCTGACACTCAACACTGCCCTGTTAAAGAACGAGAAGGAGGAATTCAGGAACAAATGAATTCATATAGTGCCTGTTTCTCAGAGAGGCCTGCTTGACTGACTTGGCTTGTCAATCACGTTCTTCAGGATTACAGCTAAACCAGTTGGCACACATACACTGGCACGACAACTATTTGATATGTGCATTTTCAGCTGGAAGATGTCACTTTTTGTCCACCTGCAGTACGTTGTTAAAATATTCAGTAGATGTTTTTGTAACATTTATTATTTAGAATGTATGTGAATCTAGCTTTTCTTAAAGTTTCTTTTTATCTTGGAATATTCTCTTCAATTAAAGTTTAATGTGCAGAAACAACTCTAAGACTTGCTTACAAGCTTTGGAATTGTGACATTTTCAATATATATTTGTTAGAAGCTCAATGCACCTCCTTGATTAGCCAATGGTATGAGTTTGGGGGCGGGAATATCCATTTGTTTGATCAAAGGGATATCGAGGAGTTAGAACCGAGGAGAAGTTGAAGAGTTTTTAGCAGTTTTCTTTTTTTTTTTTTAGGAAACAATAGTTTTGAAAGACATTGCACACTATAACTTTTCTTTAATTTGCACCTGCAAGTTTTGGATACTGGCTAATGAAAAATTGATGAAATGTTTTTCGTTCTCAAGATTGTGCACATACATTGGTCTTCCTCATGCATTTGGTGCATACAGTGAGACTAACCAACATCTCGTAGTGCAGTTGTGTATTTATGCAAATAGCAGTTCTAGCATCATTGTATGTTAAGCAAAATTGGTAGATACTAGTATCTAACAAACTCAATAAGTAAATACAAACTAAACAAATTTTTTAAATAGTAAATAATATATAGTAAAGTAACACATTTACTCTGGCACCGCTTCAATAAGCTTCTGCTATGTCGCAACATTTATTCCCCTCCAGAGTTGCATTATTTTTTCGCCAAGATCTTGTATTAATGATGGGAGAGCACTGACCACTGACCAGTGCAAAGTCTCATCTCATCTGTGGTAGACAATTCATGTGTAACAATGATGTTTCATGCTCCTGAACCAATTTGAGCCCGATGAATCCTGCCATTGCCATCTTGAAATATGTCTGTATCATCAGGGAAAAAAAACTGACCTGATCATTCAATATATTCATGTAGTCAGCTGACCTCATTCTCACATAACATTGCTGAGCCTAGACCTGACCAACTGCAGCAACCCCAGATCATAGCACCTTTTTCAAGCTGGTCTCATTAAAATATGTACCTCTGTGCACTTTTTGAGCAAGAGAAATGTCGACTGAGTGCTAAACACGGGTAAAACACAGGTTGTGAACCCTGGAACATTTTATTACATTGATATAGGTACTTTATTTCTGTAGTTCAGATTTGAAATACTCATGAACTGCTAGAAGGCTTTATCATATTCATTCTATTATAAATATACCCTACACTTGATCCAACCCTGAACCTACCCGATACTAACTTAAAAATGCAAAACTGATATAAAACACATATGTTGATGCAACTGTGCCATTTGAACTCCTTTAAGCACAATTGATCTGTTTTGTCAAACCATAGTTAAGTTACACAGAATTCAAACCAAAACTCCTTGACTCTCAAGTACATCTCTGTACTCAAACCTACCCCGTCTATGAAAAGCTGGATATGTGTGATGCTAATGTTCAAAATATCTAATATATAATGTTTAAATATCCCAGGATATTAATATTGATTTGAAAAGGAACAAAAGGCGTTGGTTCACTGTCTCTACTGTTAATTTCTTTTGAAACTGCAGTGTTATGAACATGTTGGTACATATTTCGTATCACTAAAAAAGTACAACATGGTACATTTATACCAGATAGACCTATTAGATTAATCTAGGTGGTGACTTTTTGGATGGGCAGCGTGGTTGTTAGATGCAACTTTAGAGATAGTATTTGCAGCTCCGTGTATTGTAGGGCTATTAAATAGTCATTAAACACTTTATTCCCACTATTAAAGACTTCCATTAGGCACTTTTAATTTTCAAAAAAAAAAAAAAAAAAGGGATGGGAAAAAAGAACATTGAAACTGTAGCATGATACTTTATAAAAACATTTTAAACAACAGCCATAAAATACTTCAGAATTCACTGCATCAGTTTTGCATATAAAAGCTTAACGTTATAACACTTACAGATTAAAGTGAAAAATAAATATATAAATAAAAATCATAAAGATGGATGGAAAAGCACATTTTGAAAGACATCTGAGGATCAAGAAAGGAAAGGATCAGGTATAGCAGCTACTACTAGCTAACTTTATATGTTGACTTGAAGCACTTTTGTTTGTAGTGTGCATCAGAATGTCTTTTTCTGTCAACAGTAAAACATTAAGACATAAACTTTCAGCCATTTTCATGTGCATTTTATTGGTGACATTTTTTCACTGGATTTTCTGCGTGATGTTAATTAAATTGTCTAAAATACAAATCGCTTAAATGCTGAACTGCAGGTCTATTCTGTCTTTAAATATTTATGTGCACTCTTATAATTTGCCTAGGTAGAAACCCTGAGTGATGTGTGAAATGGTGTGTGACACTTTAATATGACATTGAAATGAATTTGAAACAGAAGGAGCAAATTGACAAATCAGTAAGCCAAATCAAACTAATTGCATCTGTTGAGAGTTTCAAGTCAAGCTGCTGTCTTTTATTGCTACCTGAATCCATGGCATTAACATACTTGGGTGCACTTTGGCATGGCACAGAATACGTATCAATCAGTGCAGTTTCCAAAAGAAATAGAACACTAGAGGCACTAAAACTCTGACACTTTTATTTATTCACACAAATATACAGAGTTTCAATTAATGAAGTGTAATTTTCGCACAGTATTTAGAAGAATATCATGTTATGACTTCAAAACAATATTAATATGCTGGGGAATTTGAAAACTGGTGCTTTTGAATGTTAGCATAACAAATATCCAACTTCATATCTATGGGTTTTGCATTAGATAGTATCTGGGTAGCGTGACAGAGTATGAGATGTACTTGAAAAAAGGCAAGGAACTCTGGTTTAAACTCCATTTAACTATGGTTCTTGCAAAAAATCTGCATGAAAAGTATAGTTGAAATGGCACGTTTCATCAACTAACTTTTAAAACAAGTTTAGCATTTATAACACTGTCGAATAGGTTTAGAATTGGATTTTGTGTAAATTTCTGCTTTTTAGCAACAGTCCTGATATTTGAGTTCTGAAACATTGCAACTTTAAGCTTTGTAATAAAAACACAGCAATACAACTACATCAATGTAAGAAAACATGCCAGGGTTCATGTATTGAACCTGTCTTAGCGCCACTCATTTTGTTTACATTGCGGTCCATCGTCACCTTGATAAAAATTTGTCATGCTGTTCCACCATGAACTGTATTTTTAAGTCACTGTACACCTTAACTCCAACTCTTGAAAACCTCCTTCAACAGTCCTTCACAGCTGACTGACTCCTTCCATTATCGCCACTGACCACTCTCCTCCTCCATCAGTCTCCACACATTCCTGTTCATTCACTCACTCTCACTTTTCTCTCAGCCCACAATTCTCCTAAGCCTGGCCAAAAGCTGTCATGCAGACCTAGATACATCAGCATGTTATCAATCACAGCTACGCTTTCAATCTCCAACCACAACCTCTTGTTCTTCTCTTCTTCTTGCACCATCCTACCATCATCCCACAGTAAGTGACTGCCTCTGCCGAAACCTGGAATGGATGCTGACAGACTATCATTTCACCTTGTTAACTCTCTGTCTAATGTATTCAACACTGAGCAACAAAAATGTTTTCTGAATTTGTCTTTAAATATAGTTTTTCACAATGTTTTGCGGGCATTAAGTCATGCTTAGAATGTTTGAATGCCATAGTTTGTACAGCCTCATTTATATATTTATTTCCATTTTAAGTATTAATTTCAAGTGCATGATTGATACAGTTATGCTGCCATCCTTTCTAAAGTATCAGTTTTTGTTTATGTGTGTGTACTGTGTATATATATATATATATATATATATATATATATATATCAGGTATATATATACGTATACTGGTTACATTTTCGTGACGTCCACTTGTATGGCTGTATACATGATTTATTAAAATTTAGTTGTCGGTTGATAAGTTGTGTATTCAAACTGTCATGCATGATATTAAAATAGTTTTGAAGCCATAATCTTAATTACACGGGACATGCTTCTCCAGTGTCATCATTAATTATTCAGTCCTTTATTTTGACTACTTCTCTTAGCTTCCATTGCGGAATCCAAAAGGTGTTAACTCCTCCAGTGCTGTCCTGGGTCTGCCTTGAGGTCTCTTCTCAGTTGACATATGTCCAGTGGCTTACTCCACTTGAAGGCATGCATCTTGATTCAGGAGGAAGTTAGAGCTACTGCCAACTGGCAATATCTAGCAAGAGGGAGCAGTGGCTCTGGGTCCTCCCGGACGCCCAAGCTTTGCACCCTGCCTCCCAGGGTCAGCCTAGACACCTTTCAAGAAAACTCTATTTCCAGCTGTTTATCTTTTTGGTCATTACTTTAGAGCTCATGGGATCATGGATGAGGGTTGAATGTAGATTGGATTGTACATTGAGAGCTGTGCCTTTCAGGCTTTCATTTCTCTCTTTACTACAAAGGATCTGTACAATAGCAGGATTACTTGGCATTGCTTTTGTCGCCACATGTATCCCTTAGCTGACATTTTCAGCGTGAAGGCTATTTGTTGGTTTCTCAGTTGTTTGTCTTAATTTAATGGTTTAAGACGATGAGATATATATATATATATATATATATATATATATATATATATATATATATATATATATATATATATATGTTACAGGTTGTCTAAGTGCAAGTATCATATAACTGGCTATTTTTGTTTTTAATTCTAAGCGCTCCTTGTTGGCGAAACTAATGATATCATTGTGGTTGCATCTGTTGTCGTTGAAATTATTTATGATTGTCTACACACTCAAAAAATGCATATATATTTTGTTTGTAAAAATGCAGTGCATGGACTGTTTTATTAATAACTTTACTTTGGCTTTGATGGGTGTAATTTGTACTCCAATTGAGGACCTTAACTCCACATGCTATAAAAAATCATCAATCATAACGTGTTGAGAGAGATATTTGTTCTCGGCATATGCATGATCAACATCTCTATCACATAACGTGAATGCTTCCCAGACTGAGCCATCAAGCCGGAATTATAGCTTAGATAAAATAGCACAAAAAAGAATAGTACTGCAGGGATTTGTATAAACGACTTTCAAAGATTTATTGGTTGAGAATGATGTTAAAAGTTACACGCTATAAAATTGCGTAAGTCGTTTGGTATTCTAAGTCCGGTCTGACTGGTCATAAGACAAAACAAGAGCCAACAGCATTTCTACAACAAGGCTGATTTTAAGGCTCTTTTTAGAGTAATATATATATATTAATTCGTTTCTTCAAATCTAATTGGTTAATCAGCAGTGTTGTTCCAGGGAATAATAAAGATCCAGGAACATGTCTTCACCTAGTAAAATCTCATGTCCTGCCAATAGGGTCCTGTCCATGGGTACACAGAGCAAGTTGGAATCGAGGAATGAGAAGTCGCAAAAAGAAATGTAATGGATCGGCGTGGATCTACACTGGTGGCAATACAGCAGGTGGGTACTGGATCTTGGCTTAAAGCAGTGTACTGAAGTTTAATCGCAGGATTCAAAAATGACAGCAATCGCCCTACTAATTTCACATCTGAAAATAGTATGTACTTTTGAAAGATATAATTGTGTGTGTGTTTATGCTTTAATATAATGTAATTTGGATTTGTTTATAAAAACTATAAAAAGATTTAACTATTAGTGTCTTACTAATTATTGGGGATGCCATTATAGTAACACAACTCAAACGCGGTACAGGTGCCAGAGCAGCTGATAAACAGCAATCTACATCTCTAAAATATATAAGTGTGCAAATGGAAACTTACATATTAAGAGACTGATTTCAAAGAAATTAAGTAGTTTTCTAAGAAGAATCTTTGATCAAAGTTACAAAGTTTAACTTTTGACACTCTTCTGTGGCCTGTGTTTTATTATCAAACAAAAGAACACATGTCCTTTAATTCAAAAAAGAAAAAAAGAAAAGAAAATACATTTACACTAATGCACTTATAAATTTGTAAGCCTTTCACTGTGGCAAGAGAAGTGAGACATTAAAAGCAGAAATGTTAAGCTTGTAATTTTGGCAATGAATTTACAAATTTTTCAGTTTGTTATTTCTGATGCAATGCTATTCTAAATTGTCTTTGATTACGCATTAGCCAATTTTCAAGTTATAGTTATGTACCTTTTTGTATTGAGTTTGCTTTCAAATCAGCATGACTAGTCATATTTACGCCCTTTCCGTGTCCATCATCGTTTTTTTTCAGAAATTCAAAAAAAGTGAGCATGATTTATTTGTTTATTTTCTTGGAAAAGAATGTATCTATCCTAATATGCACACTTACGCATTACATTTAGGAAGTGACTCACACCAAAGTAATATATATATAAATAAATTAATGTTTTTGTATACTTATACACATTCATTTTTTTTGAAAAATATATGGATTTATACTCTGCAACTGCTCACTATTAGCCATGAGCAAATGGCTATGACTTTTAAATTTTTCAAGAAGAGGTTAAAATTGAAAGACTGGTGAAATAGGAAACACAAAAAAACATCAGAAAGTATATTGAGTGCAGTTAGAATTGGCCCAATGGGCTGGTTTGGTACAAATAATAATTGATGGGAAAAAGTAAATCAAAATGGTATATAAATTAAAATAAAATACACGATTTTGCCTCAGCCCTATATATGTAGAAACACTTGGAATAATGTATATTGGAGGTTGCAGGTGCTTGTTTACTCTCTGGAAAAAGCTCTGCCACAGCTTTCATTAGAGAGTAAATGCAGTGCTACTTGACCCTGGCATCAGAAAGCAAACAGGTGCCAGAAACATCTGTGTAAGAGCTAAGCACTTCAGCCACCTAATTCTGTTAATCACAGCCTGCCCCAATATATAACTACATTTATACACTGAAGCTGACAATGTGTTAAGAATGAGGTGGACTTTGCAAATCATGAAGAACAGGTAAATAACAAATAAATAAATAACACGTGCACTGCTGCTTAATGGAAAGCTTCTACCTGAAAGTTAAATCTCTAGAATGACTTTAATAGAAAGGCAGTGACATAATTTGATTTACTGGTTATCTGGTGGACTGTGCATCTTGAAAATAGATGTGCTTAGCTGGGGTCTGATCTGCAATTTATCTGGTTGAGCATCCGTTGATGGCATCCCCAACGATTTGAGAAATATACACACTAAAGGCTAAAAGTAATAAACAAATGAATCTTTCAAGATTAAAAAGATAAATGATGTATAGAAAACTGACCTTTTTGTCTAAAATGGTTTTATTATCCCAAGAGCAAACTATGTCTTTTGATACATCATGCAAACTGTATCATTAAAAGACTTATTTCACGAGCCCATTCGCCATGGCCATACTTTGAGAGATCTTCATTTCATTTTTGCACATCAAATGTCATTTGGTCTCAAGTCCATACTGAGCGCCAATAATTAATCTATTTGAGAGGTCCAATTGTAATAATGCAGAGCATGACTAATGCACAGAGTTTCATTAAATTGCTGCAATCACATGATTATATGCTGTGAGCCCTTCTGGCATGCAAATCACCAAATAAAGAGTCACACAGAGAGGTAGGGAACGACATGCTCACTGGTACAGCTGAACCGCCGGGTCGAACACACTTCTGGGCCAGTACATGTGCTATGCAAATGAAGACTAATCCTCTATCTAATGATGTATATTGTGCATAGCAGTTTCACCATAAATAAATGACTTAATATATCATAAGTAAATATGCCTCGATTACAACTTAATAGAGAGCAATATACAGTAATAATTAGACACACATGAAGTAGAAATTAGCAAAACAATAAAAGAATATATAGATATATATATATATATATATATATATATATATATATATATATATATATATATATATATATATATAGGTATATATGTCCAGATAAAATAAAAATACTTAACTAGGATCATCTCTCTTTCTTATTAAGAAAAAGACAAAATTATATTATCTTCTGAACACTCTCATCTCAAGAATCCACTACAAACAGATGAGACTCCTTTGAAGCCAAAGGCCACTCAGAGTGTAATGCTAGCAAAGCACAATGAAACTTTGAACAATAATCACATCTTGCCAACTCAACAAACCCACACAAACCATCCACTATTTTTCTTTTTCAGAAGCTATGTCTGCACCCATATAATAAATAGAGACTTAGGGATTAAGGGCTAAAATAAACTACACATTTTGCACTGGTAGGTCTAATACTTGAAAAATGAATAATGTCATCAATGTCAAAGAATAGATATATGATAAACAATAAATAAGATTTCTAACAGAGTCACTTATTCATTTTTTATCTGTTAGCATTTATAGAACCATGATACTATGTGTAAACATGATCTATGACCCATACAGTGACAGTGTAGAGTTTACAACAAAAAAATACATATATTTCCATTTTATGTGCTAGCACTTTTCATCCCTGTGTTCACTTCAAACTCATCTTGAGGTTTGCTGCCAAAGAGTTTAACCATTATGTTCTCCAGTCGTATCTGACAACTGAATATTGGTTTTGGGAATATTAGACAATTTTTCTTTGAAACTTCCTGTAAGCAAGTATAAGATGTGAATGTTTGACATTATGATTATTATTTTTAAAAGTTAAATTGAATTGAAAGACTGAATTTTTTTTTTTTTTTGCAAATTCTCCAGCTGTAGTCTTGAAAGAGTTCCCGGCTATGTTGATTGAAATTTGTTATCGCCTAATGGAAAATAAGAGAAACAATTTAATGTTTCCAGTTTTGTTGTGTCTACTAATTTGTGAAGCCTAATTATTATTGCTAAGCCAGCAGAGGGAGCTTCACTTCCGTGACTCACACACTCCCTCTGGCGCCCCGTCTGAGGACTAGTAAACACTAAGAAATTTCTACCCGCATGCTGTACTGTTTCACTTGCTCTTTGTTAGATCGCCAGGATTAGCTTGTCGGTTTCCCTGGTTTTGACCTCACCATTTTCTTGCTTCTGATTGTTTGCCGCCTGACCTGATCATCACTGTTTCCTGGATTTTGTTATTGCTTGTGCCTTACATTCTGTTTGCCCTGTTTACTGCCTGTTTTGACTATGCTTCATTTAATAAAGCCTGCATATGATCCGCACGCTCTCAGGCCCCTACTCAGAGCAATTATCTTTCTGCTGAATCTATTTTGCTTTTTCATTGTGATGGATGATTAAGAAATGCCATTTATTTTCTCCGCTGAGTATTTCCAGGACTGATAATGTCACATCTAGCAATCACACCCGGAGGCCTAGAATCATAATATGAATTGTAATACACTAGCAGATGTTTCTGTTTATACATACATATAATATGTTTTGTATTTGAGAAAAAGCATTTATTCTCTATAAGCAGATTCTACTTTAAATTCTAGATTATCTTAAATTAAAGTTTAGATTTTTGCGAGATATATTTTTTTTATTAAAGATCATATAAATGGTCAGCGTGATTAATTTTTGAGCAATGGACTGAAGAGTTATGTAGTCTAAAGGAATCATTTCTTTGATAAATGTTTCAAATTGCTGAAAGCACCAATTTATACTGCACTGCCGTGCCACTCACTTGCATGCAAAGATTGCTGGAAAATTCACGATTTGTGTCTTGCAATTACGATGCGCATCAGTGAGAAATGACTGCTCTCTTTAGTCCCAAATTTAATATATCTAACGATCATGATTTATGATATATAACTGATAGTCACAGCGGGTAAAGCCGTTAGACATTCATGCAACCATGCCACTTTCACAATAAATTTATAACTGCTGCGCTGGCATTTGAATTTTTCGTGGCGTATTTTTAGTTAAGTTACCATTCGTCTGCGCCGCGGTACACACTGATCAGTAGCATGAGCCGGTAAACGCGCTGAGACCTTTCGTGCTTCAGCAAGATTGTGAAACTAGAGGTGTCATCGACAAGCGTAAGATACGCCGCAGTCTTTAAGAACTCTGTTAAATAGATACTGGCAGATCTCAGACAGATCTTTTACTTGACAGAAGTCAGCTTAAAATAGATTTTCCTCATCACCGACATCTGGCAAGTTAAAAGTCTAGGTTATATTATCTGATTTCTATTTTATCAGTAGAGTTTGAGGTCGTTGAGAAGTACATCATGTGGGGTCTGTGATAATAGCTAAAGCTCAGAGGGTTGATATGTAATTGTGCTGTATGCAGGTAGTAAAGCCTAGGTTATTGATTTGGGCTAGAATGCATGTCTGCTTGGTGATAGCTTGACTTCAAAGGCTGTGATATAATAGCACTCCTGTGATTAGTACTGCACAAAAAAATTGGAGCAAGTATGTTAGAAAATATTTAATGCTTTCTGCTAGCTTTATGTTAGAATGTTTTTCTTACATTTATATAGCTTATAAATTACCAACGGCAAGTTCTAATTATTAGAGTCATGTTAATATCGATGTTTATAGTCCCATCTTGTGTTTCCTCGGCAATCCAGACAAAGACACTGCGCTATATTTTATTGATAAAATTGATTTCTTAGATTGCATTCTTCACAATATATGAGTAAACTGTAATTTACTGAGAAAACTCCTAGTTAATTCCAAACCATTGAAAACTACACAAATGAAAAGAAATTACTATGTTATGCTGCAAGAGTATTTCTGCAAGTGAAAGTGTTTAATGTATTTATGCTTTCATGATTTAAAAGGAAATATATGTGGAGTAAATATAATCTACTGAAAATTTGTACTGTAAGGATCAAAAGCATTTCACACTTCCCTGCCCCTAGTCTGTATGTATGTATATATGCAGAGCATGTATATATATATATATATATATATATATATATATATATATATATATATGTGTGTGTGTGTGTGTGTGTGTGTGTGTGTCTCAAAGCAAATGTCTAAAGGTAAATATGTATTGTCCCATCCTACCATCCTCCAGCTTGATTAT
The DNA here is from genome assembly GCF_018831695.1 of Puntigrus tetrazona. Taxonomy (NCBI): domain Eukaryota; kingdom Metazoa; phylum Chordata; class Actinopteri; order Cypriniformes; family Cyprinidae; genus Puntigrus; species Puntigrus tetrazona. The sequence goes on along the minus strand of NW_025048276.1, from coordinate 4,880 downwards.
ATGTATATTTATACAGCACTTGGCTCCACAAACTGTGCTTTAGAAATAAAAGATCAAGAATAAGCAATTCAATAGATGAGATTTACAGAGGTTGGTATATAATTACTTGTCATGCTGGACTACTCAATAGAGACCCAATGTGTCCATACTAAACAAAACTAATCGATAAGCTGACTAAAATGTAACTCTACCATAAAGCTGAGAGAGAAGTGGGCATTTTAAGAGGGGCCTGGCACAAGGTGTCTTTCCCCAAGTCTTGGCTTGTGTATCCCCGCGAACTCTAATGAAAACAACAGATGCCAGATAATGTAAACACAATGATGATTGATTTTGCTAAGCTTCCATTGACAGTATTACGATGCAGCCTAGTTGGCCCAATCTGTTGACAGCACAAAACAGGTGGTCTAAATAGCCAAGTCCCTGACAAAGGGCTATAAATAACAGCACTCATCTCTGACAGATAAAGCCAGCTAGAACCATGTGTGAGGCAGCACCTTTCTCTGATACCTGCCGACTCGTTCCTACAGTTAATTCAACAGTGCCTATGGAGCAGATAGATTCGTTTTATTCTGTCTGCTAGATAGAATGAAAGCTGGCCTTACAGAGCAGCCTCAAGTGATCATACTGATTTACGCCCTGCAGACATTCAACTGAAAATATTGTAATAATTGATTCTCTAAAAATCATACTCTAAAAAGGAACAGGGAAAAAGGATAGTGCAGTTGCATTACTCAGTTGGTTAGACAGGAATATATACATAATCCTGATTTGAGCGTGCATCAGTTGTGTAGTGATATAGCCAGCTTAAAAGGGAGCAGATGAGGCTTTTTCAGTATATGTATAATGCCTTATTAAAGATGATGTACTATTGAGAGTTAGTGGCTCAAAAAGGTACTTGGTCCAAATTTAATGTTAATATTCTCATACCCTCCCCAAATCCTCGACTTCAGTAGGCTGCTGATCTTGGCACAAGAAACAGGAGAACTGTGTTTGCTGTTGATTTATCTGCTTTATTTTGGCTTTCAGAGCTTTTTAGATAAATGCCAGAGTTTTTAGATTGGATAGAATCTGACCCAGTCCACTTGCTGGCTTTGGTGGCTGAGATACGAACTGGCACACAGAGAACCTAGAAATAGATTGGAAACTATTGATACTCATGTCAAAAATTGTAAGAATAACGTTTCCAAGCATGTGATGCCCTGTAAAATCTATTTAGAAACACTCCAGAGAAGTGAAGGCTCAGATATAGTTCAAATAAAATCAAGAATCAATTAATATGAAGTCATTTAGAATAAAATCAGGCCACGATTTAAGTTTGTTTCTTGGGCAAACTTTTGGGATGTTTGTTTTAGCCTTAAACACTCTTTGAGCCAATTACTGGTCCGAGGCGGTTACACAGTCGCCTTGGACGAGGAGTTTCTTCAAGGTGCGTTTCATCCAGCTGAGGCCAGGCAAAGAGCTTACATCTCCAAGTCACTATATACATAGATGAGCTACGAGATATATCCACATGTGTACAATTCAGCGAAGTAATTAATTCTACAAAGAAATTTACAACAGCAAAAAGTTATGCAAAGCAATGTAGGAAATATGCAAGATACAAGCTTTCCAAAGGCTTGAAAAAAAAATTACATAGGAAGCGAGCAAACAAATATTATAATTACACTGCATGCCATTAGTCTTCAAAGAAAATTTAAAAAGGTATACAATAAATAAATATTTCTTTTAATCAAACTTTATACGAGCAAGCATCTGGTCCTGTTTACTTTCAAATATGTTTATTTATTAATCTAACTCCTGTCTCGCAGCACGGGGCTGTCAGAATGTCTAGGAAACAGTATATCGCATCCCAGCCTTTTCAAGTTTCTTTTCAGCATCGCAAACAAAGAACAAAAAGTTTGTTTAAAGTATATCGGGGCCTTAAAAGATGGGCAATATAGAAGGAAATCTAGTAACCAGTTAAATTGGAAAAAAGCTAATTTAGCTTCCTATGTAAAGAAAGTAAAAGAGTTGTATCCTGCTGCCATAAGTCCATCTCCATAGAGATCTTAAATGTCCCCTGTGTCCACTAAAGGCTACATGAGTAAAACAGAAATTACAACAAAGCTTGGATCTGGTGAGACTTTGGACTTAGAGGCCAGTGTTTTTCAGGAAAGCTGTGGCCTCCACTGTTAGTGGTAATGGACTTCAAGCAGACACGGCGCAAAACACACTTTCTAAAAACACTCACAAATGCTTACAAACAAAGAGCTGAGAGTTCTAAATGGCCAGCAGTCAGTTCAGATCTAAAATCCTATAGAACATGTGAGAGATTCAAAACATTTGGGAGAAGGTAACCTTCAAATCTGAACACCGGAGCAGTTTGCAAAGAAGAAGAGATGCAAGAAAACTCATCTGGCACAGCAGGAAGTCATTGATTTCCAGTTATTTTTTCAGCTACTGGGTACTTCCTCTGTGTGTGTGTGTTTAAAAGGTGTGTGTTGTTCCAATGCAAATAAAAATAAAATAAATAAATATATGTACTCCTAAACATTTGCAACTGCAACATACTTTCTGCAGAAGAATTGTCTTCTTGAATGGTAATGGTGCCATGAGCCATGACTGTATGTGTATATATATACACTACCTTAGTAATCAAACATAGATTTAGTTTTGATGAGGCACCTAGCATCTGCCAGAAATTCTAAGCCAGTCTAGTCACTTCTTCTATTCTTATTCACACCATCACAGCCTTAGTCAATCGCCCATTTAGCAAATGCCATAAACTCTGATAATCCCAGAACCCAATGCCTGTCTCTGACTAAACACTACCCCAATGTAGCCACCTCACAGTACTCGCTCACGTAGCGCCCGCAGATGAGACTCCAGTGGAGCGCCTGCTGTCATGCTGATGTGGATGCGCTTTGAATCTACTGCAGATCTGCTCTAATGATGCAGCCTTTATCCTCTCCACAGACGAAAAGCTTCACTCGCTTTCATCAAAACACCTTTAATGTTTCTACATTCTTTCATTTATGACTCTGCTATGTTCCATTTCAAGGGCTTGATATGATCTGGCCTTTGGTGCAGTAGGTGAACAAGAGATGAACTCTGCCTGTTGGTGCAAAGATGTAAATGAACTAACAAGGAGCGGCAGCTTAGAAATAAGATACTAGAAGAGGGAGTCGACAGATGACATTTCTCAGCTCAGGAGCACGTACTTATGGAATCGGCAAAGAGAAGAGAAGAAAGCTTGCAGCTGGTGGACGTGGTAACCCTTCCCTAGTTCTTTGAGGTTTCACCTAACTCTTTCTATATTCCCTACAGTCCTCAAAGCAAGTCCCCAAACATCAGCTGAACAAGTGCAATAAGATATAGAGAGTTAGGTTTATGTAATCAGTGATCACAGCAGAGATAGCTAATCTCACCTCAAACCTTCCGATATATCAGGCAACCCCTTTCTTTGCCCCAACTCACAAACCTAAGGAGTGCAGCCCAGCATTTTTATAGATATAAATGGATAAGACTCATATCTACTTACAATTACTTATGCAATATTGTGAGTATTCATATCATATGGTTAGGGTGTTTACGATTAGTGTTTATAGGGTTATTTGCATGTAATTATACATGATTAATTGTTATTATGGTAAGTATTACATAATGTGTCGATTTAACTAGGAGCGAATGAGGAGTTTGTACCCTCTAAATAACACAGTCCATAATCCACACAGTAATAAGGGGAAACATGGAGGAGATTTAATAACAGATATGAAATAAGGGATGGTAATAAAAATAAATGTACAAGATAATAAGGGAAGATAAGATACACTTTGCCACTTATTTGATGTACTAAAAGAGGCTTATTCTACTAAATTACTTTTTCATTTATAATAAATGCAATTATACATTATTGCATATCTATTTATTTTGAGTATATTCTAAAGTACATTTTAAATATAAATAGATGTTATTAAGTAGTTATATAAGATGTACTGAGTCCTACTTATGGGTCCAAGAATATTATTTATAGAATATGTAATTTTTAAAAGTTTAATTTATTTTCTCATTGACTCACATCTTCATCATTTCTAAGATTAAAACAGCATTTTGATTAAGCTCTGTTGTGTGAATAAAACCAGACTCGGATAAATAAGAGTTCCTGCCATGTCATACAGCGGCAAGATAGCCTGAGGTATCATGTGCGCTGATGGAGCTGTGTCATCTGAAGGTTTTGATCTCTTCATGCAATTAGGAGCTGCTTCCATGCCAGCTGTGAACTGAACATGATCAAAGTTCCACTTTGATTTAAATACAAATGCTGCTTCTATTTCATAAGGAGCTGTCTTGCAATCTGCTGAGAATGGAGGACTTTGAGCAACCATTTAAGCTAGTCCCTGCAGGCAGCTGCTGGAGATCCTTAAACTTCCACCTCCCAGCTCCAACCTGCTCCAACTGCTAGGGATTTATGTACGCGCATCCATGCACACATCTTATCTACATCATGTTCCGTGATTCTGTACCTTCCTTTGGCAGTGCAACAGATATACTCTGCATAAGACCAAATGCATTAATAATTGTCAGTACACACATGCTAAAAACTATTTGATGAAGTTGTTATAATAAATAAAAATGTCTTCCACATACTAAGGCGTGAGTACATGATATGACTTAAGGAGTAAATGTACTATTATTTTTTCTCATTTGCTTATTCCTAACTCAGAATCAAAGGCAGAAGCCCAGGACTTGGTGTTTTCTGCAGGACAAGCAAACAGCAGGTGATGAAATGATAAGGAGGTCTGTGTTATTGATTTGTGGTCTGCCCAGTTTTAGAAACGCATTAGTCTTGAAGAACCTGGTAATCATCTTGTTTTGATGTATTTCACTTGAAATATTTTGAG